>NW_027669728.1:0-74838 GCF_964146895.1 Miniopterus schreibersii | reverse complement strand
CAGCACTGAATACACAACTTAGTGCTCCTTTCACCACAGACATGCAAACACATCTTTTGTGAAACTCCTCCTTCAGATCACTTAGAAATTTAAGGGTTTCATCGAGAACATGAAGTCAATCATGCTTTTGCACTCTGCAAACAATAGAAATGACCTCTTGTACATGCCCGTCTGAATTTCACTGCAAAATGCCCTTCTTTTCTGGTTTCTTGAAAGTTCTCAACACATTAGGAGAAAGAGCGTGTTTCAGCAAGAGTGATGCAGTGTGCGTTTCCCTGTATTTCAATTGACTTGCGAAACATACTCCTTATTTTTCCACATTTCCTAAGAAACAACATGAGGCTTGCAAGAGATTGAAACAATGCATCCCAAAACGTATTCCAGCTGTGAAAACACACGTTTCTACAAAGACTTTGAAGAAGCAAGCAAAAGCCTAGTGGCTGAGTGTTCTTTCAGAGAGAAACACACGCATTTCAACCTTCGGTAGTGAGTTTTCTGCCAGGAATTCATATGCATTTTGTACTGTGCAGAATGGATCTACCTGCTCGGGAGTTCTGTCATAGAAGCACCGTTTTTGCATGGGCTTATTGCAACATTCATTGTTTGTCTAAGTTCTTTAGGGTTGGTTTTGGAAAGTCTTTCAACTTTTCCCCAATCCCTCTTCGTTGGAAATTTTTTCAGAGAGCTGTTTTCAAGTGTCGAGAAAGCGCTGTTGCTTGAAACTGTTCACATGCACAACACCCATACTGGTGTGCTCGTTTCAGTACCTGGAGTTTGGTTTCCTCTTCTTCTTTCAAATGACAAGCCGTTTTTCTGCATGCTACACACACCTTGTAGCAGTTTCAGTTTGAAGCATGTTGGTGCTCTCCTAACGCTGTGTAACGTATGTAGTGTGTGTCACTCTCCAGCACTGAATACACAGCTTGGAGCTCCTTTCAGCACAGAAACGGGAACACATCTTTTTGTGAAAGTCCTACTTCAGATCACTTGGAAATGTAAGGATTTCATCGTGAACATGAAGTCAATCCTGCTTTTTCACTCTGCAAACAATAGAAATTTCCTGTTGTACATACCCGTCTGAATTTCACTGCAAAATGCCCTTCTGCCGGGGCCAGCCGGCAGGCGAACGAGGACCTGATTGAGGGGGTGAGGATTAGAAAAGAAAGACTCATAGAAAAGGATGGGATCGGGAGGGCTACAGCCAAGGCAGAGCTGAGCTGAGCTGAGCCGGGCTGCGCCCCGAGTTTATTGATTACAAGCTTTTTATAGTGCACCCAGACCACAATACCCAAAACAGTGACCTTTTACCCAGTTCCTGCTCTGCACAAACATTCTTGTTTTTCTAGACACTCTGTCTCCAAGTCAAGGTCTTTGTGCAGGGTTTCTACTCCCTAAAGCAAAGGACACTATGTAATCTTAACTAAGCTACAGGAGGCAGAGGTGCTAGCTCTGCCGACCCACCCTGCGGGTCAACGTGCCAGAGATTTCTCTCTAAGGCGACGCTAGGGTCGGCGAGCCCCTGGAGAGACTCCAGGGCAGCACCCTACCAGGCAGAGGTGCTAGCTCTGCCGACCCACCCTGCGGGTCAACGTGCCAGAGATTTCTCTCTAAGGCGACGCTAGGGTCGGCGAGCCCCTGGAGAGACTCCAGGGCAGCACCCTACCAGGCAGAGGTGCTAGCTCTGCCGACCCACCCTGCGGGTCAACGTGCCAGAGATTTCTCTCTAAGGCGACGCTAGGGTCGGCGAGCCCCTGGAGAGACTCCAGGGCAGCACCCTGCCAGGGAGACTATTCAGGAGGGGCAGCCAGCCGGCTCCCCACATCTCCCCCTTTCTTTTCTAAACTAAAGACTTAGGCTCTAAAGCTTTTGGGCGGGTATGCAGGTGGAGAGTATGTAGTCCTATTTTTAGGACTTTAATATCTCTCATGAGTGTTTTCAGTATGCAGGGTGTTATTAAAAAACCAAGGACAACGAGAGTAGCCAATCCGGCCACTCCGAGAATTCCATGTTTCCAATCTGTTGCTGAGAGGAAATGTCCCCTCATTCCATTAACCCAAGATTGCGCCATTTCTGCAAGTGAGGTGTCTATCTTAGGCGCTTCCCTCAAGGCCAGAATTTCTTGATGGAGTTGTATTAAGTCTAGAGAGACATTACCATCATGCCAGACCCCTGCTAAATGCTTTTGCACTCTGTCCCAGGGGTAGGAAGAGCTGTTATATTCCTTACGGGTCACGCAAATGTGTTTAAAATCAGCATGACAGTCTAAGTCTAGCCGTAGCTTTAAACTTTGCACTTCTCGCCCTATGATGGTAAGGGTGTCATAGAGTGCATTAAGTCTTTCTTCTATTTTTAAATCTATCGCTTCCTGGGTTCCTAGTGCTTGAGTAACATTGGCACTAAGTTGATTCATCTGATGTGCTGTTTGTATACTTTGAGACAGCGATACGGCCGCGGTGACACTGGCCGCAATGACGGCCACCAGGGCAGTAATGCCTGCAATTAGGAGGCCGATAAATTTCTTGCTCCGCAGGAGGAGCTCGGTGGCCTCTTTGATCACCTGAAGCCCTCTATCATTATACCATTCTCCAGAAACATTTACAGGAATCATTACAAAGGTGGGTTGATACATGACCATAAGTTGATAGTTCAGAGATACATTATACACACAATTACTGATGGTACAATTATTGCATTGGATCTGCCAATATGAGGCATCCCGAATAATATTCAGGGCGCCCACGAGTAGGGCACAGGGCGGTGGGACACAGGTCTGTATTTTACGGAACTGCTGTGTCGGCCCCATGAGGACTGCTGTATTTCCCCGTTCGTCATTGGTATAGATGTCTCCCCCCATGGCAGCAATGAGTCGCTACAGCTGAGTTTGAAATGGCCCCTGGTTCACTGACCAAAAAGACTCGGCAAGGGCCTTCCATTCCGGGCCTGCAGCAGACCAATCATGGATTGGGGACCCCCCGGTTGCATTGATTAATACACCAAGTTTCCCTCTACAGTTCATCCAATGTGGTTGCTTTGTACGATTGGTGAGATCAGGTTCACAGATAGGCACCCCTTCCGGGGGATTTGTGGCGCTGCCCACAGCGATCTTACTAGGATACCATAGGTCCACATGCCAACGTGTCCAATCTGAAACCGACAAAGTCCAAGGCTGTTGACGGCCATCAAGAGAAAAGACTCCGCTGAGTACCGGCAGTAAGGACTCAGACTTAGTAATGCCAATTTTAAAGCAGCCCGCTACCCCATCATTTTTTGAAAAGCAGATGGGCTGATTCTTGGCGTGTCCATGATAAGTAAAGTTCGAAGCCTTCACTGGCTGAATATGAATACTAGAGTGTCCTCCCACTGCCCAGGTGTCATTGGTGTAAATCACCACCTCCTCATGCTGCCAGGTTACAGGTTGCAGCAATGGAGGACTGGGCAGGTAGGCCCAGTGAACCGCCGCAGAGGCTCTAGGGGCGGCCGCGACCAGGGCTATCATAGCCAGAAACAACCGTTCAGGAGTGACCTCCATTCTCTGGTTCTGCACCATCCTCCTCGCCTGGTCGGTCGGTCGCGCGAGGGTCTCCGTCACCGAGGTCTGGGGCGCTGGATTC
This sequence comes from Miniopterus schreibersii, assembly GCF_964146895.1. Classification (NCBI taxonomy): domain Eukaryota; kingdom Metazoa; phylum Chordata; class Mammalia; order Chiroptera; family Miniopteridae; genus Miniopterus; species Miniopterus schreibersii. The sequence continues at coordinate 71,227 of NW_027669728.1, read as the reverse complement.
CGTCGAGATGGAGCTCGGCCGCGCAGGGGCGTTCTGGAACGCATGCCGTACCAGCCTCTCCGGGAGCCACCGCGGCGCTTCAGCATCCTGTGGAAAAACACACACATGCCCTCGGCCCCAGATTAATACCGGATCTGGCCCATGCCAAGCCCCATCAAGCGGATCCTTCCATCTCACCAAGGCTTGGTGCTTAGATGAACTCGGCTGCCAAAGCCTTTGGGCTGCAGAGTGGCCTTCAGCATCCAAAATTAAAAAATTAAGAATAAAAAGAGCATGATTTAACTGATTCTGGGGGGTTAGGGGGTACAGCTCCCCCTTTTTTATTCTAATTAATTGATTTTTGAGGGTGCTGTGCGCACGCTCGACTATGCCTTGGTCCTGTGGGTTGTAAGGGATTCCAGTCTTGCTCTGAATTCCTAGTTGGGCGCAAAAATTCTGAAAACGCTGGCTAGTGTAACCAGGGCCATTATCAGTTTTTATTATTTTAGGTTGTCCTATAATGGCCATGCAGCGTAAGCAGTGAGCAATAACTTGAGTACTGGACTCACCCGGCAAGGCCGAGGCTATTATAAAGCCTGAATACGTGTCCACTGTAACATGAACAAATTTTTGCCTACCAAAGCTAGGGATATGGGTGACATCCATTTGCCACAGATGGTTGGGCAGCAGCCCTCGGGGGTTGACTCCATAATGAGGAATAGTAGTAAGAGCAGGACATGTGGGGCAGTCTTTTACTATTTGACGAGCTGCCTCTCTGGAGATTTTGAACTGGAGTCGGAGAGTATGCGCATTTTGGTGGTGCAGGGCATGGGATGCCTGGGCGGCGGGCACTCCGACGAGGTAAAGTCGGGTGGCTTCGTCTGCCCGTCTATTGCCATCAGCTAAAGGCCCAGGTAAATTAGTGTGGGCGCAGATGTGCCCAAAATAACAAGAGTGACTGCGATTTAAAATGGCTGTTTGTATGGCCAGAAATAATTGCTGCACAGTGGAGTTAGTGGTGCCAATAAAGGGCACAGTTTCAATACATGAGAGCCCTCGGACTACATAGTGACTGTCAGATATGATGTTTATAGGCTTGTGTGCAAAGTCAACAAGCACCCGACATACAGCAGCTAATTCAACCTCTTGGACTGAAGAATAGGGGGTGGCCCATCTGACAACTCGTTGCTCATGCACATAGGCGGCGGTGCCCGATGAAGAGCCATCAGTAAATACCGTGTCAGCATCAGGCAAAGGCTGGTCCGTCACTATCTTGGGAAAGATAACAGAATGCCTGAGAAAAAACTGTAAAAGTTTATTTGGAGGGTAATGATTGTCCACCTGTCCTGGGAATTCAGCTAGAGCAATGCCCCAAGGTGTGCATTTCTGGAATAACCAGTTTATCTGGGCCTGAGAATAAGGCACTAAGATGGCCGCAGGCTCTCGTCCGAAATATCGACAAGATTCTTCTCGAGCCTGTTGGATAAGAATTGCCACATGCTCGTAATAAGGGGTTAACACTCGAGCAGGTGAAGATGGGAGATGCACCCAGCGGAGTGGGCGGTCCTGCCATAGGACGGCCGTGGGGGAATGGGTGGTGGCCAGGATGCAGGCATACCAAGGCTTGCTATAATCACAAAAAGTCGCCTGCTGTGATTTTATGGCTGTCTCGACCCTTTGTAGGGCCGCCCGTCCCGCCTGTGTAAGTTGTCTTGGCGAAGACGGGCTTGAGTCACCCTTGAGAATGTCAAACAGGGGTTTTAACTCTCCAGTAGTTAAGCCTAAATAAGGTCTGATCCAATTAATGTCTCCAAGCAGCTTTTGAAAGTCATTTAAAGTACGGAGGTCGTCCACTCTGAGGGACACCTTCTGACAAGAAAATAGGTCAGGCTGAAGATGAAATCCCAAGTAAGCAAATGGAGGATGACGCTGCACCTTCTCTGGGGCAATAATCAACCCCTGCTTACTCAAGTCCTGTTCAAGGTCTGCAAAAGCCCTAAGTAAAATTTCTTCTTGACTAGCTGCAATTAATATATCATCCATATAGTGACACAAATAGATAGTGGGATAGATCCGCCGGACTCGGGACAGAGTTGCGGCTACAAATTTTTGACACAAGGTGGGGCTATTTGCCATCCCCTGCGGCAGCACTCTCCACAGGTATCGTTGCATGGGTTCTTTGAAATTTGCTGATGGGACACTAAAAGCAAATCTCTTGCAATCCTGTGGATGAAGGGGAATAGTATAAAAATAGTCTTTCAGGTCAATAATTATTTTGAAAGTGCCTCGGGGGATGGCCGCAGGAGTGGGCAGTCCTGGCTGAAGAGCGCCCATAAGTTCCATAGTCTCATTAACTTTTCTTAAATCCTGGAGCAATCTCCACTTTCCAGATTTCTTTTTAATAACAAATATGGGGGAATTCCAGGGGGAGTTAGAAGGCTCTATGTGGCCCTGCCGGAGCTGGTCCTGCATCAGGTCCTTAGCGGCAGCTATTTTTTCCTCAGACAGGGGCCATTGATCTACCCACACAGGCTGATCTGATTTCCAAGTTATCTTATCAGCGTGGGTAACAGGAATATCAAAGGCCCCACCTAAAAATACCCTAGGCCTGTGCGACTAGGGCGTGGCTGGGGCTGCAAAGGTTCCGTAATTCCATCTCCTGCTTTTCCAAGTCCCTGATCAGGGAGGAGACCTTGGTCAAATAGCTGTTGTGTGACTGCTGGATTGGAGCTGTGGAGATATACTCCCATACGCTCCATAACATCTCTTCCCCAAAGATTAACGGGGAGGTCTTGTAAAATATAAGGTTGAAACTCTCCCTGATGTCCCTCATTGTCAGTCCAGGTTAATAATCGTGAACTTATCTTGGGGGCTTTACTTTGGCCAATGCCCTGCAAGTCTGTCATGGCCGGGTGAAGAGGCCATTGAGGAGGCCAATGTTTCTGAGAAAGTACGGAGACATCTGCTCCCGTGTCTAATTTTTGTCAAATCCATAGTAACATTCTTGGTAGTGGGTAACTTTTTCCACGCTCTTTTGGCAGCCGCGGCTACCTGTGCATAAGTCCCCATTCCATACTGAAGTTGGGCCGGTGTATCGGCAAAGGGGCCTTCCCCTAAAAGCCCTTGCAGGTCTGAGGGTATATTATTGCGCAGGTTAAGGCGGTGTACTTTTTCACATTGTTCTGTGTACTCAGATTTCCACAATAAGTAATCCCCTCCAGACAGACAGGCCCGAGCCAATAGCTTCCAATCATTGGGACACATAGTATATTCGGTGTCCAAGGCATCGAGAATGGCCTCCGTATAAGGTGCCGTGGGCCCATATTGGGCACAGGCAAGTTTAAGTTCTTTTAATTTTTTAAAATCAATAGGCCCATAAAATCTATGCGGGGGATTGTTGCCCTGCGCAGGCTGCTCAAAAATTGGATAACATATGGATGCTTCTTCTTCAAAGCCTTCTAATGACTCTCCCTGTTGCCGCGCCTGAGCTAAAGCCAATTGCAGCGCTGACCTAGGTGGAATCTCTGTTTTTACTTTACTCCATCCGGGGTCGTTGATTTGACCCGGCCCTTTCTGTGCTAGGGCAAGCAGGGCTCGCTCTCGGGGGTCTGATATTTTAACCCCTGCCTGTCCAGCGTGCGGCAAGGCAGTCCTCGCTGCAGCAACACCAAAACCCGTCCCAGGGTAACTAGGGGGGTCATCTGTACCTTCTCTCATCCCGCCAGAGCCTGGACCCTGCAAGAGATCTCTCATCTGCTGCAACATTTCCTGCATCTCCTCTGCGGTAACTGCGGAGGGGGTAGGGCCAGACCTTTTTGTGCATTCCTCTGAAAGGAGTGCAAACTCCCCATATCTCTCTCTCTCATACTCTGCGGCAGTTTCTTCAAGATCTCCCTCTTCCTTTGGTGTAAGTCTATCAGGCCGACTATTGCCCACAAGGGGCCCCGGCTCAAGCGGGGGAGCGGTGGCCACATCCTCAGAGTGTGGATCTTTCCCAGAGTCGGCACGGACCTCTAGGGGAGGATTCATGCGGGTGCCTTCATGGCGTGGGTCAAGGCTGTCCCTAACCAAATTCCAAAGAGAAAAAGTTTCTACTGGCATCTTTTGGGGTCCATGGGCCTGAAAATATCCCTGCAAGCGTTCTCCTACCTTATTCCAAGTTTCTAAATTCACCGTGCCCTCCTCAGGGAACCAGGGGCACACTTCCTCCACAAACTGCAAAAATGTACGCAGTTGTGAGGTACTAACCTTGGCGCCCCTAGAACGGAGCATTGTTTTTAAGACTTGTGCGAACAGCATTCTACTATTCTCCTGTCCCATAATTTCCTTACTCCCGATGTACTAACCGCCCTCTCCGCTACCGTGGTTGCACTTACCCAGTAGCAATGCGCGCTCCCCGAGCGGTGTCCTCTACCGTTGTCCCAGGTTTTCAGGTCCCTGTTCGGGCGCCACTTGCCGGGGCCAGCCGGCAGGCGAACGAGGACCTGATTGAGGGGGTGAGGATTAGAAAAGAAAGACTCATAGAAAAGGATGGGATCGGGAGGGCTACAGCCAAGGCAGAGCTGAGCTGAGCTGAGCCGGGCTGCGCCCCGAGTTTATTGATTACAAGCTTTTTATAGTGCACCCAGACCACAATACCCAAAACAGTGACCTTTTACCCAGTTCCTGCTCTGCACAAACATTCTTGTTTGTCTAGACACTCTGTCTCCAAGTCAAGGTCTTTGTGCAGGGTTTCTACTCCCTAAAGCAAAGGACACTATGTAATCTTAACTAAGCTACAGGAGGCAGAGGTGCTAGCTCTGCCGACCCACCCTGCGGGTCAACGTGCCAGAGATTTCTCTCTAAGGCGACGCTAGGGTCGGCGAGCCCCTGGAGAGACTCCAGGGCAGCACCCTGCCAGGGAGACTATTCAGGAGGGGCAGCCAGCCGGCTCCCCACACCCTTCTTTTCTGGTTTCTTGAAAGTTCTCAACACATTAGGAGATAGAGCGTGTTTGAGCAAGAGTGATGCAGTGTGCGTTTTCCTGGATTTCAAGTGACTTGGGAAACATACTCCTTATTTTTCCACATTGTCTAAGAAACAACATGAGGCTTGCAAGAGATTGAAACAATGCATCCCAAAACGTATTGCAGCAGTGAAAACACATGTTTCTACAAAGACTTTGAATGAGCAAGCAAAAGCCTAGTGGCTGAGTGTTCTTTCTGAGAAAAAAACACGCACTTCAACCTTCTGGAGTGAGATTTCTGCCAGGAATTCATATGAATTTTGTACTCTGCAGAAATTATCTACCTGCTCGGGAGTTGTGTCATTGAAGCACCTTTGCTGCAGGAGCTTATTGCAACATTCATTGTTTGGCTAAGTTCTTTAGGGTTAGAGCTTCTTTCACCACATACAGGGAGACACATCTTTTTGTAAAAGTCCTACTTGAGGTGACTTGGAAAAGTAAGGGTTTCATTGAGAACATGAAGTCAATCATGCTTTTTCACTCTGCAACCAATAGAAATGACTTCTTGTACAGGCCCGTCTGAATTTCACTGCAAATTGCCCTTCATTTCTGGTTTCTTGAAAGTTCTCAACACATTAGGAGAAAGAGCGTGTTTGAGCAAGAGTGATGCAGTGTGCGTTTTCCTGGATTTGAAGTGATTTGGGAAACATACTCCTAATTTTTCCACATTGTGTAAGAAAAAACATGAGGCTTGCAAGAGATTGAAACAATGCATCCCAAAATGTATTCTAAGAGTGATAACACACTTTTCTACAAAGAGTTTGAAGGAGCAAGCAAAAGCCTAGTGGCTGAGTGTTCTTCCAGAGAGAAACACATGCATTTCATCCTTCCTGAGTGAGTATTCAGTCTGGAATTCATGTGCATTTTGACCTGTGCAGAATGTAGCTACCTGCTCGGGAGTTGTGTCATAGATGCACCTTTCCTGCAGGAGTTTATTGCCACATTCATTGTTTGGCTAAGTTCTTTAGGGTTGGTTTTGGAAGGTCTTTCAACTTTGGCCCAATCCCGCTTCGTACGTAAGTTTTTCACAGCGCTGTTCCCAAGTGTCCACAAAGAGCTGCTGCTTGAAACTGTCCACATGCACAACTCCCATACTGGTGTGCTCGTTTCACTACCTGGACTTTGGTTTCCTCTTCTTTCTTTGAAATGACAAGCCTTCTTTCTGCATGCTACACACACCTTGTAGCAGTTTCAGTTTGAAGCATGTTGGTGCTCTCCAAACGCTGTGTAACCTATGTAGAGTGTGTCGCTCTCCAGCACTGAATACACAACTGAGAGCTCCTTTTACCACAGACACGCAAACACACCTTTTTGTGAAAGTCCTACTTCAGGTCACTTGGAAATGTAAGCGTTTCTTCGAGAACAAGAAGTCAATCATAGTTTTGAACTCTGCAAACAATAGAATTGTCCTGTTGTACATACCCGTCTGAATTTCACTACAAAATGCCCTTCTTTTCTGGTTTCTTGAAAGTTCTCAACACATTAGGAGAAAGAGCGTGTTTGAGCAAAGGTGATGCAGTTTGCGTTTTTCTGGATTACAAGTGGTTTGGGAACCATACTCCTTGTTTTCCACATTGTCTAAGAAACAACATGAGGTTTGCAAGAGATTGAAACAATGCATCCCAAAACGTATTCTAAGAGTTAAAACAAACGTTTCTACAAAGAGTTTGAAGGAGCAAGCAAAAGCCTAGTGGCTGAGTGTTCTTCCAGAGAGAAACACATGCATTTCATCCTTCGGGAGTGAGTATTCAGCCTGGAATTCATATGCATTTTGTACTGTGCAGAATGTAGCTACCTGCTCGGGAGTTGTGTCATAGATGCACCTTTCCTGCAGGAGTTTATTGCCACATTCATTGTTTGGCTAAGTTCTTTAGGGTTGGTTTTGCAAGGTCCTTCAACTTTGGCCCAATCCCGCGTCGTACGAAATTTTTTCACAGCGCTGTTCCCAAGTGTCCACAAAGAGCTGCTGCTTGAAACTGTCCACATGCACAACTCCCATACTGGTGTGCTCGTTTCACTACCTGGACTTTTGTTTTCTGTTCTTTCTTTGAAATGACAAGCCTTCTTTCTGCATGCTACACACACCTTGTAGCAGTTTCAGTTTGAAGCATGTTGGTGCTCACAAACGCTGTGTAACCTATGTAGAGTTTGTCACTCTCCAGCACTAAATACACAATTGAGGCCTCCTTATACCACAGACACGCAAACACACCTTTTTGTGACAGTCCTCCTTCAGATCACATAGAAATTTAAGGGTTTTATGGAGAACATGAAATCAATCGTGCTTTTTCACTCTGCAAACAATAGAAATGTCCTGTTGTACATACCCGTCTGAATTTCACTGCAAAATGCCCTTGTTTTCTGGTTTCTTGAAAGTTCTCAACACATTAGGAGATAGAGCGTGTTTGAGCAAGAGTGATGCAGTGTGTGTTTTCCTGGATTTCAAGTGACTTGGGAAACATACTCCTTATTTTTCCACATTGTCTAAGAAACAGCATGAGGCTTGCAAGAGATTGAAACAATGCATCCCAAAACGTATTGCAGCAGTGAAAACACATGTTTCTACAAAGACTTTGAATGAGCAAGCAAAAGCCTAGTGGCTGAGTGTTCTTTCTGAGAAAAAAACACGCATTTCAACCTTCTGGGGTGAGATTTCTGCCAGGAATTCATATGCATTTTGTACTCTGCAGAAATGATCTACCTGCTCGGGAGTTGTGTCATAGAAGCACCATTGCTGCAGGAGCTTATTGCAACATTCATTGTTTGGCAAAGTTCTTATGGTTAGAGCTCCTTTCACCACAGACAGGGAGACACATCATTTTGTAAAAGTCCTACTTGAGGTGACTTGGAAAAGTAAGGGTTTCATTGAGAACATGAAGTCAATCATGCTTTTTCACTCTGCAACCAATAGAAATGACTTCTTGTACAGGCCCGTCTGAATTTCACTGCAAAATGCCCTTCATTTCTGGTTTCTTGAAAGCTCTCAACACATTAGGAGAAAGAGCGTGTTTGAGCAAGAGTGATGCAGTGTGCGTTTTCCTTGATTTCAAGTGACTTGGGAAACATACTCCTCATTTTTCCACATTGTTTAAGAAACAACATGAGGCTTGCAAGAGATTGAAACAATGCATCCCAAAACGTGTTGCAGCAGTGAAAACACATGTTTCTACAAAGACTTTGAATCAGCAAGCAAAAGCCTAGTGGCTGAGTGTTCTTTCTGAGAAAAAAACACGCATTTCAACCTTCTGGAGTGAGTTTTCTGCCAGGAATTCATATGCATTTTGTACTCTGCAGAAATGATCTACCTGCTCGGGAGTTGTGTCAAAGAAGCACCTTTGCTGCAGGAGCTTATTGCAACATTCATTGTTTGGCTAAGTTATTTAGGGTTGGTTTGGGAAGGTGTTTGAATTTGGCCAAATCCAGCTTTGTACGAAATTTTTTCACAGCGCTGTTAACAAATGTCCACAAAGAGCTGCTGCTTGAAACTGTCCACATGCACATCTCCCATACCGGTGTGCTCGTTTCACAACCTGGTTTTTGGTTTCCTCTTCTTTGAAATGACAAGCCTTCTCTCTGCATGTTACACACAGCTTGTAGCAGTTTCAGTTCGAACCATGTTGGTGCTCTAAAAACGCTGTGTAACCTATGTAGAGTGTGTCACTATCTAGCACTGAATAGACAATTTAGATCTCCTTTCACCGCAGGCACGCAAACATATCTTTTTGTAAAAGTCCTACTTTAGGTCACTTAGAAATGTAAGCGTTTTCATCGAGAAAATGAACTCCATCATGGTTTTGCACTCTGCAACCAATAGAAATGTACTTTTGTACATGGCCGTCTGAATTTCACTGCAAAATGCCCTTCTTTTCCGGTTTCCTGAAAGTTTTCAACACATTAGGGGAAGAGCGTGTTTGAGCAAGAGTGATGCAGTGTGCGTTTTCCTGGACTTGAAGTGATTTGGGAAACATACTCTTTATTTTCCACATTGTGTAAGAAACAACATGAGGCTTGCAAGATATTGAAACAATGCATCCGAAAACGTATTCGAGCAGTGAAAACACACATTTCTACAAAGACTTTGAAGGAGAAAGCAAAAGTCTAGTGGCTGAGTGTTCTTTCAGAGAGAAACACACGCATTTCTTCCTTCAGGACTGAGATTTTAGCCAGGAATTCAGATGCATTTCGTACTGTGCAGAATGGATCTACCTGCTCGGGCGTTCTGTCATAGAAGCACCGTTTTTGCATGGGCTTATTGCAACATTCATTCTTTGTCTAATTTCTTAAGGGTTGGTTTTGGAAGGTCTTTCAACTATGGCCCAATCCGTCTTCGTAGGCAATTTTTTCACAGCGCTGTTTTCAAGTGTCCAGAAAGAGCTGCTGCTTGAAACTGTCCACATGCACAACTCCCATACTGGTGTGCTCGTTTCAGTACCCGGAGTTTGCTTTCCTCTTCTTCTTTCAAATGACAAGCCGTTTTTCTGCATGCTACACACACCTTGTAGCAGTTTCAGTTTGAAGCATGTTGGTGCTCTCCAAACGCTGTGTAATCTATGTAGAGTGTGTCACTCTCCAGCACTGAATACACAGCTTAGAGCTCCTTTCAGCACAGAAACGGAAACACATCTTTTTGTGAAAGTCCTACTTCAGATCACTTGGAAAAGTAAGGGTTTCATCGAGAACATGAAGTCAATCCTGCTTTTGAACTCTGCAAACAATAGAAATGAGCTCTTGTACATGCCCGTCTGAAATTCACTGCAAAATGCTCTTCTTTTCTGGTTTCTTGAAAGTCCTCAACACATTAGGAGAAAGAGCGTTTTTGAGCGAGGGTGATGCAGTTTGCGTTTTTCTGGATTACAAGTGGTTTGGGATACATACTCCTTGTTTTTCCACATTGTCTAAGAAACAACATGAGGTTTGCAAGAGATTGAAACAATGCATCCCAAAACGTATTCTAAGAGGGAAAACACACGTTTCTACAAAGACTTTGAAGGAGCAAGCAAAAGCCTAGTGGCTGAGTGTTCTTTCAGAGAGAAACACATGCATTTCATCCTTCTGGAGTGAGTATTCAGCCTGGAATTCATATGCATTTTGTACTGTGCAGAATGTAGCTACCTGCTCGGGAGTTGTGTCATAGATGCACCTTTCCTGCAGGAGTTTATTGCCACATTCATTGTTTGGCTCAGTTCTTTAGGGTTGGTTTTGCAAGGTCTTTCAACTTTGGCCCAATCCCGCTTCGTACGAAATTTTTTCACAGCGCTGTCCCAAGTGTCCACAAAGAGCTGCTGCTTGAAACTGTCCACATGCACAACTCCCATACTGGTGTGCTCGTTTCACTACTTGGGGTTTGGTTTTCTCTTCTTTCTTTGAAATGACAAGCCTTCTTTCTGCATGCTACACACACCTTGTAGCAGTTTCAGTTTGAAGCATGTTGGTGATCACAAAACTCTGTGACCTATGTAGAGTGTGTCACTCTCCAGCACTGAATACACATCTGAGAGCTCCTTATACCACAGACACGCAAACACACCTTTTTGTGAAAATCCTCCTTCAGATCACATAGCAATTTAAGGGTTTCATGGAGAACATGAAGTCAATCGTGCTTTTTCACTCTGCAAACAATAGAAATGTCCTGTTGTACATACCCGTCTGAATTTCACTGCAAAATGCCCTTCCTTTCTGGTTTCTTGAAAGTTCTCAACACATTAGGAGATAGAGCGTGTTTGAGCAAGAGTGATGCAGTGTGCGTTTTCCTGGATTTCAAGTGACTTGGGAAACATACTCCTTATTTTTCCACATTGTCTAAGAAACAACATGAGGCTTGCAAGAGATTGAAACAATGCATCCCAAAACGTATTGCAGCAGTGAAAACACAAGTTTCTACAAAGACTTTGAATGAGCAAGAAAAGCCTAGTGTCTGAGTGTTCTTTCTGAGAAAAAAACACGCATTTCAACCTTCTGGAGTGAGTTTTCTGCCAGGAATTCATATGCATTTTGTACTCTGCAGAAATGATCTACCTGCTCGGGAGTTGTGTCAAAGAAGCACCTTTGCTGCAGGAGCTTATTGCAACATTCATTGTTTGGCTAAGTTCTTTAGGGTTAGAGCTCCTTTCACCACAGACAGGGAGACACATCTTTTTGTAAAAGTCCTACTTGAGGTGACTTGGAAAAGTAAGGGTTTCATTGAGAACATGAAGTCAATCATGCTTTTTCACTCTGCAACCGATAGAAATGACTTCTTGTACAGGCCCGTCTGAATTTCATTGCAAAATGCCCTTCATTTCTGGTTTCTTGAAAGTTCTCAACACATTAGGAGAAAGAGCGTGTTTGAGCAAGAATAATGCAGTGTGCGTTTTCCTGGATTTGAAGTGATTTGGGAAACATACTCCTTATTTTTCCACATTGTGTAAGAAAAAACATGAGACATGCAAGAGATTGAAACAATACATCCCAAACCGTATTGCAGCAGTGAAAACACACGTTTCTACAAAGACTTTGAAGGAGCAACCAAAAGCCTAGTGGCTCAGTGTTCTTTCAGAGTGAAACACACGCATTTCTTCCTTCTGGACTGAGTTTTCAGCCAGGAATTCAGATGCATTTTGTACTGTGCAGAATGTAGCTACCTGCTCGGGCGTTGTGTCATAGAAGCACCTATTCTGCAGGAGCTTATTGCAACATTCATTGTTTGGCTAAGTTATTTAGGGTTGGTTTGGGAAGGTGTTTGAACTTTGGCCAAATCCAGCTTTGTTTGAAATTTTTTCACAGCGCTGTTACCTAATGTCCACAAAGAGCTGCTGCTTGAAACTGTCCACATGCACATCTCCCATACCGGTGTGCTCGTTTCACAACCTGGTTTTTGGTTTCCTCTTCTTTGAAATGACAAGCCTTCTCTCTGCATGTTACACACAGCTTGTAGCAGTTTCAGTTCGAACCATGTTGGTGCTCTAAAACGCTGTGTAACCTATGTAGAGTGTGTCACTCTCTAGCACTGAATAGACAATTTAGAGCTCCTTTCACCGCAGGCACGCAAACATATCTTTTTGTAAAAGTCCTACTTTAGGTCACTTAGAAATGTAAGCGTTTTCATCGAGAAAATGAAGTCGATCATGGTTTTGCACTCTGCAACCAATAGAAATGTCCTTTTGTACATGGCCGTCTGAATTTCACTGCAAAATGCCATTCTTTTCTGGTTTCTTGAAAGTTTTCAACACATAAGAGGAAGAGCGTGTTTGAGCAAGAGTGATGCAGTGTGCGTTTTCCTGGACTTGAAGTGATTTGGGAAACATACTCCTTATTTTCCACATTGTGTAAGAAACAACATGAGGCTTGCAAGATATTGAAACAATGCATCCGAAAACGTATTCGAGCAGTGAAAACACTCGTTTCTACAAAGACTTTGAAGGAGAAAGCAAAAGTCTAGTGGCTGAGTGTTCTTTCAGAGAGAAACACACGCATTTCTTCCTTCTGGACTGAGTTTTTAGCCAGGAATTCAGATGCATTTCGTACTGTGCAGAATGTAGCTACCTGCTAGTGGGTTGTGTCATAGAAGCACCTTTCCTGCAGGAGCTTATTGCAACATTCATTGTTTTGCTAAGTTCTTTAGGGTTGGTTTTGGAAGGTCTTTCAACTTTGGCCATATCCAGTTTCGTACGAAATTTTTTCACAGCGCTGTTTCCAAGTGTCCACAAAGAGCTGCTGCTTGAAACTGTCCACATGCACAACTCCCATACTGGTGTGCTCGTTTCACTACCTGGACTTTGGTATTCTCTTCTTTCTTTGAAATGACAAGCCTTCTTTCTGCATGCTACACACACCTTGTAGCAGTTTCAGTTTGCAGCATGTTGGTGCTCTCCAAACGCTGAGTAACCTATGTAGAGTGTGTCACTCTCCAGCACTATATACACAACATAGTGCTCCTTTCACCACAGACATGCAAACACATCTTTTGTGAAACGCCTCCTTCAGATCACTTAGAAATTTAAGTGTTTCATCGAGAACATGAAGTCAATCATGCTTTTGCACTCTGCAAACAATAGAAATGACCTCTTGTACTTGCCCGTCTGAATTTCACTGCAAAATGCCCTTCTTTTCTGGTTTCTTGAAAGTTCTCAACACATTAGTAGAGACAGCGTGTTTGAGCAAGAGTGATGCAGTGTGCGTTTTCCTGGATTTCAATTGACTTGGGAAACATACTCCTTATTTTTCCACATTTCCTAAGAAACAACATGAGGCTTGCAAGAGATTGAAACAATGCATCCCAAAACGTATTCCAGCTGTGAAAACACACGTTTCTACAAAGACTTTGAAGGAGCAAGCAAAAGCCTAGTGGCTGAGTGTTCTTTCAGAGAGAAACACACGCTTTTCAACCTTCTGGAGTGAGTTTTCTGCCAGGAATTCATATGCATTTTGTACTGTGCAGAATGGATCTACCTGCTCAGGAGTTCTGTCATAGAAGCACCGTTTTTGCATGGGCTTATTGCAACATTCATTGTTTGGCTAAGTTATTTAGGGTTGGTTTGGGAAGGTCTTTCAACTTTGGCCCAATCCCTCTTCGTAGGCAATTTTTTCACAGCGCTGTTTTCAAGTGTCCAGAAAGAGCTGCTGCTTGAAACTGTCCACATGCACAACTCCCATACTGGTGTGCTCGTTTCAGTACCTGGAGTTTGGTTTCCTCTTCTTCTTTCAAATGACAAGCCGTTTTTCTGCATGCTAACACACCTTGTAGCAGTTTCAGTTTGAAGCATGTTGGTGCTCTCCAAACGCTGTGTAACCTATGTAGTGTGTGTCACTCTCCAGCACTGAATACACAGCTTAGAGCTCCTTTCAGCACAGAAACGGAAACACATCTTTTTGCGAAAGTCCTACTTCAGATCACTTGGAAAAGTAAGGGTTTCATCGAGAACATGAAGTCAATCCTGCTTTTGAACACTGCAAACAATAGAAATGAGCTCTTGTACATGCCCGTCTGAAATTCACTGCAAAATGCTCTTCTTTTCTGGTTTCTTGAAAGTTCTCAACACATTAGGAGAAAGAGCGTGTTTGAGCAAGAGTGATGCAGTGTGCGTTTTCCTGGATTTCCAGTGACTTGGGAAACATACTCCTTGTTTTTCCACATTGTCTAAGAAACAACATGAGGTTTGCAAGAGATTGAAACAATGCATGCCAAAATGTATTCTAAGAGTGAAAACACACGTTTCTACAAAGAGTTTGAAGGAGCAAGCAAAAGCCTAGTGGCTGAGTGTTCTTCCAGAGAGAAACTCATGCGTTTCATCCTTCTGGAGTGAGTATTCAGCCTGGAATTCATATGCATTTTGTACTGTGCAGAATGTAGCTACCTGCTCGGGAGTTGTGTCATAGATGCACCTTTCCTGCAGGAGTTTATTGCCACATTCATTGTTTGGCTCAGTTCTTTAGGGTTGGTTTTGCAAGGTCTTTCAACTTTGGCCCAATCCCGCTTCGTACGAAATTTTTTCACAGCGCTGTCCCAAGTGTCCACAAAGAGCTGCTGCTTGAAACTGTCCACATGCACAACTCCCATACTGGTGTGCTCGTTTCACTACTTGGGGTTTGGTTTTCTCTTCTTTCTTTGAAATGACAAGCCTTCTTTCTGCATGCTACACACACCTTGTAGCAGTTTCAGTTTGAAGCATGTTGGTGATCACAAAACTCTGTGACCTATGTAGAGTGTGTCACTCTCCAGCACTGAATACACATCTGAGAGCTCCTTATACCACAGACACGCAAACACACCTTTTTGTGAAAATCCTCCTTCAGATCACATAGCAATTTAAGGGTTTCATGGAGAACATGAAGTCAATCGTGCTTTTTCACTCTGCAAACAATAGAAATGTCCTGTTGTACATACCCGTCTGAATTTCACTGCAAAATGCCCTTCCTTTCTGGTTTCTTGAAAGTTCTCAACACATTAGGAGATAGAGCGTGTTTGAGCAAGAGTGATGCAGTGTGCGTTTTCCTGGATTTCAAGTGACTTGGGAAACATACTCCTTATTTTTCCACATTGTCTAAGAAACA
Organism: Miniopterus schreibersii; assembly: GCF_964146895.1. Taxonomy (NCBI): domain Eukaryota; kingdom Metazoa; phylum Chordata; class Mammalia; order Chiroptera; family Miniopteridae; genus Miniopterus; species Miniopterus schreibersii. The sequence continues at coordinate 56,214 of NW_027669728.1, read as the reverse complement.
ACATGAGGCTTGCAAGAGATTGAAACAATGCATCCCAAAACGTATTGCAGCAGTGAAAACACAAGTTTCTACAAAGACTTTGAATGAGCAAGAAAAGCCTAGTGTCTGAGTGTTCTTTCTGAGAAAAAAACACGCATTTCAACCTTCTGGAGTGAGTTTTCTGCCAGGAATTCATATGCATTTTGTACTCTGCAGAAATGATCTACCTGCTCGGGAGTTGTGTCAAAGAAGCACCTTTGCTGCAGGAGCTTATTGCAACATTCATTGTTTGGCTAAGTTCTTTAGGGTTAGAGCTCCTTTCACCACAGACAGGGAGACACATCTTTTTGTAAAAGTCCTACTTGAGGTGACTTGGAAAAGTAAGGGTTTCATTGAGAACATGAAGTCAATCATGCTTTTTCACTCTGCAACCGATAGAAATGACTTCTTGTACAGGCCCGTCTGAATTTCATTGCAAAATGCCCTTCATTTCTGGTTTCTTGAAAGTTCTCAACACATTAGGAGAAAGAGCGTGTTTGAGCAAGAATAATGCAGTGTGCGTTTTCCTGGATTTGAAGTGATTTGGGAAACATACTCCTTATTTTTCCACATTGTGTAAGAAAAAACATGAGACTTGCAAGAGATTGAAACAATACATCCCAAACCGTATTGCAGCAGTGAAAACACACGTTTCTACAAAGACTTTGAAGGAGCAAGCAAAAGCCTAGTGGCTGAGTGTTCTTCCAGAGAGAAACACATGCATTTCATCCTTCGGGAGTGAGTATTCAGCCTGGAATTCATATGCATTTTGTACTGTGCAGAATGTAGCTACCTGCTCGGGAGTTGTGTCATAGATGCACCTTTCCTGCAGGAGTTTATTGCCACATTCATTGTTTGGCTAAGTTCTTTAGGGTTGGTTTTGCAAGGTCTTTCAACTTTGGCCCAATCCCGCGTCGTACGAAATTTTTTCACAGCGCTGTTCCCAAGTGTCCACAAAGAGCTGCTGCTTGAAACTGTCCACATGCACAACTCCCATACTGGTGTGCTCGTTTCACTACCTGGACTTTTGTTTTCTGTTCTTTCTTTGAAATGACAAGCCTTCTTTCTGCATGCTACACACACCTTGTAGCAGTTTCAGTTTGAAGCATGTTGGTGCTCACAAACGCTGTGTAACCTATGTAGAGTTTGTCACTCTCCAGCACTAAATACACAATTGAGGCCTCCTTATACCACAGACACGCAAACACACCTTTTTGTGACAGTCCTCCTTCAGATCACATAGAAATTTAAGGGTTTTATGGAGAACATGAAATCAATCGTGCTTTTTCACTCTGCAAACAATAGAAATGTCCTGTTGTACATACCCGTCTGAATTTCACTGCAAAATGCCCTTCTTTTCTGGTTTCTTGAAAGTTCTCAACACATTAGGAGATAGAGCGTGTTTGAGCAAGAGTGATGCAGTGTGTGTTTTCCTGGATTTCAAGTGACTTGGGAAACATACTCCTTATTTTTCCACATTGTCTAAGAAACAGCATGAGGCTTGCAAGAGATTGAAACAATGCATCCCAAAACGTATTGCAGCAGTGAAAACACATGTTTCTACAAAGACTTTGAATGAGCAAGCAAAAGCCTAGTGGCTGAGTGTTCTTTCTGAGAAAAAAACACGCATTTCAACCTTCTGGGGTGAGATTTCTGCCAGGAATTCATATGCATTTTGTACTCTGCAGAAATGATCTACCTGCTCGGGAGTTGTGTCATAGAAGCACGTTTGCTGCAGGAGCTTATTGCAACATTCATTGTTTGGCAAAGTTCTTATGGTTAGAGCTCCTTTCACCACAGACAGGGAGACACATCATTTTGTAAAAGTCCTACTTGAGGTGACTTGGAAAAGTAAGGGTTTCATTGAGAACATGAAGTCAATCATGCTTTTTCACTCTGCAACCAATAGAAATGACTTCTTGTACAGGCCCGTCTGAATTTCACTGCAAAATGCCCTTCATTTCTGGTTTCTTGAAAGTTCTCAACACATTAGGAGATAGAGCGTGTTTGAGCAAGAGTGATGCAGTGTGCGTTTTCCTTGATTTCAAGTGACTTGGGAAACATACTCCTCATTTTTCCACATTGTTTAAGAAACAACATGAGGCTTGCAAGAGATTGAAACAATGCATCCCAAAACATATTGCAGCAGTGAAAACACATGTTTCTACAAAAACTTTGAATGAGCAAGCAAAAGCCTAGTGGCTGAGTTTTCTTTCTGAGAAAAAAACACGCATTTCAAACTTCTGGAGTGAGTTTTCTGCCAGGAATTCATATGCATTTTTTACTCTGCAGAAATGATCTACCTGCTCGGGAGTTGTGTCATAGAAGCACCTTTGCTGCAGGAGCTTATTGCAACATTCATTGTTTGGCTAAGTTCCTGAGGGTTAGAGCTCCTTTCACCACAGACAGGGAGACACATCTTTTTGTAAAAGTCCTACTTGAGGTGACTTGAAAAAGTAAGGGTTTCATTGAGAACATGAAGTCAATCATGCTTTTTCACTCTGCAACCAATGGAAATGACTTCTTGTACAGGCCTGTCTGAATTTCACTGCAAAATGCCCTTCGTTTCTGGTTTCTTGAAAGTTCGCAACACATTAGGAGAAAGAGCGTGTTTGAGCAAGAGTGATGCAGTGTGCGTTTTCCTGGATTTGAAGTGATTTGGGAAACATACTCCTTATTTTGCCACATTGTGTAAGAAAAAATATGAGGCTTGCAAGAGATTGAAACAATGCATCCCAAAACGTATTGCAGCAGTGAAAACACACGTTTCTACAAAGACTTTGAAGGAGCAACCAAAAGCCTAGTGGCTCAGTGTTCTTTCATAGCGAAACACACGCATTTCTTCCTTCTGGACTGAGTTTTCAGCCAGGAATTCAGATGCATTTTGTACTGTGCAGAATGTAGCTACCTGCTCGGGTGTTGTGTCATAGAAGCACCTTTCCTGCAGGAGGTTATTGCAACATTCATTGTTTGGCTAAGTACTTTAGGGTTGGTTTGGGAAGGTGTTTGAACTTTGGCCATATCCAGTTTCGTACGAAATTTTTTAACAGCGTTGTTACCAAATGTCCACAAAGAGCTGCTGCTTGAATCTGTCCACATGCACATCTCCCATACTCGTGTTCTCATTTCACAACCTGGGTTTTGGTTTCCTCTTCTTTCTTTGAAATGACAAGCCTTCTCTCTCCATGCTACACACACTTTGTAGCAGTTTCAGTTCGAACCATGTTGGTGCTCTAAAAACGCTGTGTAACCTATGTAGAGTGTGTCACTCTCTAGCACTGAGTAGACAATTTAGAGCTCCTTTCACCGCAGGCATGCAAACATATCTTTTTGTAAAAGTCCTACTTTAGGTCTCTTAGAAATGTAAGCGTTTTCATCGAGAAAATGAAGTCGATCATGGTTTTGCACTCTGCAACCAATAGAAATGTCCTTTTGTACATGGCCGTCTGAATTTCACTGCAAAATGCCATTCTTTTCTGGTTTCTTGAAAGTTTTCAACACATAAGAGGAATAGCGTGCTTGAGCAAGAGTGATGCAGTGTGCGTTTTCCTGGACTTGAAGTGATTTGGGAAACATACTCCTTATTTTCCACATTGTGTAAGAAACAACATAAGGCTTGCAAGATATTGAAACAATGCATCCGAAAACGTATTCGAGCAGTGAAAACACACGTTTCTACAAAGACTTTGAAGGAGAAAGCAAAAGTCTAGTGGCTGAGTGTTCTTTCAGAGAGAAACACACGCATTTCTTCCTTCTGGATTGAGTTTTTAGCCAGGAATTCAGATGCATTTCGTACTGTGCAGAATGTAGCTACCTGCTAGGGGGTTGTGTCATAGAAGCACCTTTCCTGCAGGAGCTTATTGCAACATTCATTGTTTGGCTAAGTTCTTTAGGGTTGGTTTTGGAAGGTCTTTCAACTTTGGGCATATCCAGTTTCGTACGAAATTTTTTCACAGCGCTGTTCCCAAGTGTCCACAAAGAGCTGCTGCTTGAAACTGTCCACATGCACAACTCCCATTCTGGTGTGCTCATTTCAATACCTGGACTTTGGTTTTCTCTTCTTTCTTTGAAATGACAAGCCTTCTTTCTGCATGCTACACACACCTTGTAGCAGTTTCAGTTTGCAGCATGTTGGTGCTCTACAAACGCTGTGTAACCTATGTAGAGTGTGTCACTCTCCAGCACTGAATACACAACTTAGTGCTCCTTTCACCACAGACATGCAAACACATCTTTTGTGAAACTCCTCCTTCAGATCACTTAGAAATTTAAGGGTTTCATCGAGAACATGAAGTCAATCATGCTTTTGCACTCTGCAAACAATAGAAATGACCTCTTGTACATGCCCGTCTGAATTTCACTGCAAAATGCCCTTCTTTTCTGGTTTCTTGAAAGTTCTCAACACATTAGGAGAAAGAGCGTGTTTCAGCAAGAGTGATGCAGTGTGCGTTTCCCTGGATTTCAATTGACTTGCGAAACATACTCCTTATTTTTCCACATTTCCTAAGAAACAACATGAGGCTTGCAAGAGATTGAAACAATGCATCCCAAAACGTATTCCAGCTGTGAAAACACACGTTTCTACAAAGACTTTGAAGGAGCAAGCAAAGTTAGTGGCTGAGTGTTCTTTCAGAGAAAAACACACGCATTTCCACCTTCTGGTGTGAGTTTTCTGCCGGGAATTCATATGCATTTTGTACTGTGCAGAATGGATCTACCTGCTCGGGAATTCTGTCATAGAAGCACCGTTTTTGCATGGGTTTATTGCAACATTCATTGTTTGTCTAAGTTCTTTAGGGTTGGTTTTGGAAGGTCTTTCAACTTTCGCCCAATCCCTCTTCGTAGGAAATTTTTTCACAGAGCTGTTTTCAAGTGTCGAGAAAGCGCTGTTGCTTGAAACTGTTCACGTGCACAACTCCCATACTGGTGTGCTCGTTTCAGTACCTGGAGTTTGGTTTCCTCTTCTTCTTTCAAATGACAAGCTGTTTTTCTGCATGCTACACACACCTTGTAGCAGTTTCAGTTTGAAGCATGTTGGTGCTCTCCTAACGCTGTGTAACATATGTAGTGTGTGTCACTCTCCAGCACTGATTACACAGCTTGGAGCTCCTTTCAGCACAGAAACGGAAACACATCTTTTTGTGAAAGTCCTACTTCAGATCACTTGGAAATGTAAGGATTTCATCGTGAACATGAAGTCAATCCTGCTTTTGAACTCTGCAAACAATAGAAATGAGCTCTTGTACATGCCCGTCTGAAATTCACTGCAAAATGCTCTTCTTTTCTGGTTTCTTGAAAGTGCTCAACACATTAGGAGAAAGAGCGTGTTTGAGCAAGAGTGATGCAGTGTGCGTTTTCCTGGATTTCAAGTGACTTGGGAAACATACTCCTTGTTTTTCCACATTGTCTAAGAAACAACATGAGGTTTGCAAGAGATTGAAACAATGCATCCCAAAATGTATTCTAAGAGTGAAAACACATGTTTCTACAAAGAGTTTGAAGGAGCAAGCAAAAGCCTAGTGGCTGAGTGTTCTTCCAGAGAGAAACACATGCATTTCATCCTTCTGGAGTGAGTATTCAGCCTGGAATTCATATGCATTTTGTACTGTGCAGAATGTAGCTACCTGCTCGGGAGTTGTGTCATAGATGCACCTTTCCTGCAGGAGCTTATTGCAACATTCATTGTTTGCCTAAGTTCTTTAGGGTTGGTTTTGGAAGGTCTTTCAACTTTGGCCCAATGCCGCTTCGTACGTAATTTTTTCACAGCGCTGTTCCCAATTGTCCACAAAGAGCTGCTGCTTGAAACTGTCCACATGCACAACTCCCATACTGGTGTGCTCGTTTCACTACCTGGGGTTTGGTTTCCTCTTCTTTCTTTGAAATGACAAGCCTTCTTTCTGCATGCTACACACACCTTGTAGAAGTTTCAGTTTGAAGCATGTTGGTGCTCTCCAAATGCTGTGTAACCTATGTAGAGTGTGTCACTCTCTAGCACTGAATACACAACTGAGAGCTCCTTTTACCACAGACACGCAAACACATCTTTTTCAGAAAGTCCTACTTCAGGTCACTTGGAAATGTCAGCGTTTCTTCGAGAACAAATAGTCAATCATAGTTTTGAACTCTGCAAACAATAGAATTGTCCTGTTGTACATACCCGTCTGAATTTCACTACAAAATGCCCTTCTTTTCTGGTTTCTTGAAAGTTCTCAACACATTAGGAGAAAGAGCGTGTTTGAGCAAGGGTGATGCAGTTTGCGTTTTCCTGGATTACAAGTGGTTTGGGAAACATACTCCTTGTTTTTCCACATTGTCTAAGAAACAACATGAGGTTTGCAAGAGATTGAAACAATGCATCCCAAAACGTATTCTAAGAGTGAAAACACACGTTTCCACAAAGAGTTTGAAGGAGCAAGCAAAAGCCTAGTGGCTGAGTGTTCTTCCAGAGAGAAACACATGCATTTCATTAATCTGGAGTGAGTATTCAGACTGGAATTCATATGCATTTTGTACTGTGCAGAATGTAGCTACCTGCTCGGGAGTTGTGTCATAGATGCACCTTTCCTGCAGGAGTTTATTGCCACATTCATTGTTTGGCTAAGTTCTTTAGGGTTGGTTTTGGAAGGTCTTTCAACTTTGGCCCAATCCCGCTTCGTACGTAATTTTTTCACAGCGCTGTTCCCAAGTGTCCACAAAGAGCTGCTGCTTGAAACTGTCCACATGCACAACTCCCATACTGGTGTGCTCGTTTCACTACTTGGGGTTTGGTTTTCTCTTCTTTCTTTGAAATGACAAGCCTTCTTTCTGCATGCTACACACACCTTGTAGCAGTTTCAGTTTGAAGCATGTTGGTGATCACAAAACTCTGTGACCTATGTAGAGTGTGTCACTCTCCAGCACTGAATACACATCTGAGAGCTCCTTATACCACAGACACGCAAACACACCTTTTTGTGAAAATCCTCCTTCAGATCACATAGCAATTTAAGGGTTTCATGGAGAACATGAAGTCAATCGTGCTTTTTCACTCTGCAAACAATAGAAATGTCCTGTTGTACATACCCGTCTGAATTTCACTGCAAAATGCCCTTCCTTTCTGGTTTCTTGAAAGTTCTCAACACATTAGGAGATAGAGCGTGTTTGAGCAAGAGTGATGCAGTGTGCGTTTTCCTGGATTTCAAGTGACTTGGGAAACATACTCCTTATTTTTCCACATTGTCTAAGAAACAACATGAGGCTTGCAAGAGATTGAAACAATGCATCCCAAAACGTATTGCAGCAGTGAAAACACAAGTTTCTACAAAGACTTTGAATGAGCAAGAAAAGCCTAGTGTCTGAGTGTTCTTTCTGAGAAAAAAACACGCATTTCAACCTTCTGGAGTGAGTTTTCTGCCAGGAATTCATATGCATTTTGTACTCTGCAGAAATGATCTACCTGCTCGGGAGTTGTGTCAAAGAAGCACCTTTGCTGCAGGAGCTTATTGCAACATTCATTGTTTGGCTAAGTTCTTTAGGGTTAGAGCTCCTTTCACCACAGACAGGGAGACACATCTTTTTGTAAAAGTCCTACTTGAGGTGACTTGGAAAAGTAAGGGTTTCATTGAGAACATGAAGTCAATCATGCTTTTTCACTCTGCAACCGATAGAAATGACTTCTTGTACAGGCCCGTCTGAATTTCATTGCAAAATGCCCTTCATTTCTGGTTTCTTGAAAGTTCTCAACACATTAGGAGAAAGAGCGTGTTTGAGCAAGAATAATGCAGTGTGCGTTTTCCTGGATTTGAAGTGATTTGGGAAACATACTCCTTATTTTTCCACATTGTGTAAGAAAAAACATGAGACTTGCAAGAGATTGAAACAATACATCCCAAACCGTATTGCAGCAGTGAAAACACACGTTTCTACAAAGACTTTGAAGGAGCAAGCAAAAGCCTAGTGGCTGAGTGTTCTTCCAGAGAGAAACACATGCATTTCATCCTTCGGGAGTGAGTATTCAGCCTGGAATTCATATGCATTTTGTACTGTGCAGAATGTAGCTACCTGCTCGGGAGTTGTGTCATAGATGCACCTTTCCTGCAGGAGTTTATTGCCACATTCATTGTTTGGCTAAGTTCTTTAGGGTTGGTTTTGCAAGGTCTTTCAACTTTGGCCCAATCCCGCGTCGTACGAAATTTTTTCACAGCGCTGTTCCCAAGTGTCCACAAAGAGCTGCTGCTTGAAACTGTCCACATGCACAACTCCCATACTGGTGTGCTCGTTTCACTACCTGGACTTTTGTTTTCTGTTCTTTCTTTGAAATGACAAGCCTTCTTTCTGCATGCTACACACACCTTGTAGCAGTTTCAGTTTGAAGCATGTTGGTGCTCACAAACGCTGTGTAACCTATGTAGAGTTTGTCACTCTCCAGCACTAAATACACAATTGAGGCCTCCTTATACCACAGACACGCAAACACACCTTTTTGTGACAGTCCTCCTTCAGATCACATAGAAATTTAAGGGTTTTATGGAGAACATGAAATCAATCGTGCTTTTTCACTCTGCAAACAATAGAAATGTCCTGTTGTACATACCCGTCTGAATTTCACTGCAAAATGCCCTTCTTTTCTGGTTTCTTGAAAGTTCTCAACACATTAGGAGATAGAGCGTGTTTGAGCAAGAGTGATGCAGTGTGTGTTTTCCTGGATTTCAAGTGACTTGGGAAACATACTCCTTATTTTTCCACATTGTCTAAGAAACAGCATGAGGCTTGCAAGAGATTGAAACAATGCATCCCAAAACGTATTGCAGCAGTGAAAACACATGTTTCTACAAAGACTTTGAATGAGCAAGCAAAAGCCTAGTGGCTGAGTGTTCTTTCTGAGAAAAAAACACGCATTTCAAACTTCTGGAGTGAGTTTTCTGCCAGGAATTCATATGCATTTTTTACTCTGCAGAAATGATCTACCTGCTCGGGAGTTGTGTCATAGAAGCACCTTTGCTGCAGGAGCTTATTGCAACATTCATTGTTTGGCTAAGTTCTTTAGGGTTAGAGCTCCTTTCACCACAGACAGGGAGACACATCTTTTTGTAAAAGTCCTACTTGAGGTGACTTGAAAAAGTAAGGGTTTCATTGAGAACATGAAGTCAATCATGCTTTTTCACTCTGCAACCAATGGAAATGACATCTTGTACAGGCCTGTCTGAATTTCACTGCAAAATGCCCTTCGTTTCTGGTTTCTTGAAAGTTCGCAACACATTAGGAGAAAGAGCGTGTTTGAGCAAGAGTGATGCAGTGTGCGTTTTCCTGGATTTGAAGTGATTTGGGAAACATACTCCTTATTTTGCCACATTGTGTAAGAAAAAATATGAGGCTTGCAAGAGATTGAAACAATGCATCCCAAAACGTATTGCAGCAGTGAAAACACACGTTTCTACAAAGACTTTGAAGGAGCAACCAAAAGCCTAGTGGCTCAGTGTTCTTTCATAGCGAAACACACGCATTTCTTCCTTCTGGACTGAGTTTTCAGCCAGGAATTCAGATGCATTTTGTACTGTGCAGAATGTAGCTACCTGCTCGGGTGTTGTGTCATAGAAGCACCTTTCCTGCAGGAGGTTATTGCAACATTCATTGTTTGGCTAAGTTCTTTAGGGTTGGTTTGGGAAGGTGTTTGAACTTTGGCCATATCCAGTTTCGTACGAAATTTTTTAACAGCGTTGTTACCAAATGTCCACAAAGAGCTGCTGCTTGAATCTGTCCACATGCACATCTCCTATACTCGTGTTCTCATTTCACAACCTGGGTTTTGGTTTCCTCTTCTTTCTTTGAAATGACAAGCCTTCTCTCTCCATGCTACACACACTTTGTAGCAGTTTCAGTTCGAACCATGATGGTGCTCTAAAAACGCTGTGTAACCTATGTAGAGTGTGTCACTCTCTAGCACTGAGTAGACAATTTAGAGCTCCTTTCACCGCAGGCATGCAAACATATCTTTTTGTAAAAGTCCTACTTTAGGTCTCTTAGAAATGTAAGCGTTTTCATCGAGAAAATGAAGTCGATCATGGTTTTGCACTCTGCAACCAATAGAAATGTCCTTTTGTACATGGCCGTCTGAATTTCACTGCAAAATGCCATTCTTTTCTGGTTTCTTGAAAGTTTTCAACACATAAGAGGAATAGCGTGCTTGAGCAAGAGTGATGCAGTGTGCGTTTTCCTGGACTTGAAGTGATTTGGGAAACATACTCCTTATTTTCCACATTGTGTAAGAAACAACATAAGGCTTGCAAGATATTGAAACAATGCATCCGAAAACGTATTCGAGCAGTGAAAACACACGTTTCTACAAAGACTTTGAAGGAGAAAGCAAAAGTCTAGTGGCTGAGTGTTCTTTCAGAGAGAAACACACGCATTTCTTCCTTCTGGATTGAGTTTTTAGCCAGGAATTCAGATGCATTTCGTACTGTGCAGAATGTAGCTACCTGCTAGGGGGTTGTGTCATAGAAGCACCTTTCCTGCAGGAGCTTATTGCAACATTCATTGTTTGGCTAAGTTCTTTAGGGTTGGTTTTGGAAGGTCTTTCAACTTTGGGCATATCCAGTTTCGTACGAAATTTTTTCACAGCGCTGTTCCCAAGTGTCCACAAAGAGCTGCTGCTTGAAACTGTCCACATGCACAACTCCCATTCTGGTGTGCTCATTTCAATACCTGGACTTTGGTTTTCTCTTCTTTCTTTGAAATGACAAGCCTTCTTTCTGCATGCTACACACACCTTGTAGCAGTTTCAGTTTGCAGCATGTTGGTGCTCTACAAACGCTGTGTAACCTATGTAGAGTGTGTCACTCTCCAGCACTGAATACACAACTTAGTGCTCCTTTCACCACAGACATGCAAACACATCTTTTGTGAAACTCCTCCTTCAGATCACTTAGAAATTTAAGGGTTTCATCGAGAACATGAAGTCAATCATGCTTTTGCACTCTGCAAACAATAGAAATGACCTCTTGTACATGCCCGTCTGAATTTCACTGCAAAATGCCCTTCTTTTCTGGTTTCTTGAAAGTTCTCAACACATTAGGAGAAAGAGCGTGTTTCAGCAAGAGTGATGCAGTGTGCGTTTCCCTGGATTTCAATTGACTTGCGAAACATACTCCTTATTTTTCCACATTTCCTAAGAAACAACATGAGGCTTGCAAGAGATTGAAACAATGCATCCCAAAACGTATTCCAGCTGTGAAAACACACGTTTCTACAAAGACTTTGAAGGAGCAAGCAAAAGCCTAGTGGCTGAGTGTTCTTTCAGAGAAAAACACACGCATTTCCACCTTCTGGTGTGAGTTTTCTGCCGGGAATTCATATGCATTTTGTACTGTGCAGAATGGATCTACCTGCTCGGGAATTCTGTCATAGAAGCACCGTTTTTGCATGGGTTTATTGCAACATTCATTGTTTGTCTAAGTTCTTTAGGGTTGGTTTTGGAAGGTCTTTCAACTTTCGCCCAATCCCTCTTCGTAGGAAATTTTTTCACAGAGCTGTTTTCAAGTGTCGAGAAAGCGCTGTTGCTTGAAACTGTTCACGTGCACAACTCCCATACTGGTGTGCTCGTTTCAGTACCTGGAGTTTGGTTTCCTCTTCTTCTTTCAAATGACAAGCTGTTTTTCTGCATGCTACACACACCTTGTAGCAGTTTCAGTTTGAAGCATGTTGGTGCTCTCCTAACGCTGTGTAACATATGTAGTGTGTGTCACTCTCCAGCACTGATTACACAGCTTGGAGCTCCTTTCAGCACAGAAACGGAAACACATCTTTTTGTGAAAGTCCTACTTCAGATCACTTGGAAATGTAAGGATTTCATCGTGAACATGAAGTCAATCCTGCTTTTGAACTCTGCAAACAATAGAAATGAGCTCTTGTACATGCCCGTCTGAAATTCACTGCAAAATGCTCTTCTTTTCTGGTTTCTTGAAAGTGCTCAACACATTAGGAGAAAGAGCGTGTTTGAGCAAGAGTGATGCAGTGTGCGTTTTCCTGGATTTCAAGTGACTTGGGAAACATACTCCTTGTTTTTCCACATTGTCTAAGAAACAACATGAGGTTTGCAAGAGATTGAAACAATGCATCCCAAAATGTATTCTAAGAGTGAAAACACATGTTTCTACAAAGAGTTTGAAGGAGCAAGCAAAAGCCTAGTGGCTGAGTGTTCTTCCAGAGAGAAACACATGCATTTCATCCTTCTGGAGTGAGTATTCAGCCTGGAATTCATATGCATTTTGTACTGTGCAGAATGTAGCTACCTGCTCGGGAGTTGTGTCATAGATGCACCTTTCCTGCAGGAGCTTATTGCAACATTCATTGTTTGCCTAAGTTCTTTAGGGTTGGTTTTGGAAGGTCTTTCAACTTTGGCCCAATGCCGCTTCGTACGTAATTTTTTCACAGCGCTGTTCCCAATTGTCCACAAAGAGCTGCTGCTTGAAACTGTCCACATGCACAACTCCCATACTGGTGTGCTCGTTTCACTACCTGGGGTTTGGTTTCCTCTTCTTTCTTTGAAATGACAAGCCTTCTTTCTGCATGCTACACACACCTTGTAGAAGTTTCAGTTTGAAGCATGTTGGTGCTCTCCAAATGCTGTGTAACCTATGTAGAGTGTGTCACTCTCTAGCACTGAATACACAACTGAGAGCTCCTTTTACCACAGACACGCAAACACATCTTTTTCAGAAAGTCCTACTTCAGGTCACTTGGAAATGTCAGCGTTTCTTCGAGAACAAATAGTCAATCATAGTTTTGAACTCTGCAAACAATAGAATTGTCCTGTTGTACATACCCGTCTGAATTTCACTACAAAATGCCCTTCTTTTCTGGTTTCTTGAAAGTTCTCAACACATTAGGAGAAAGAGCGTGTTTGAGCAAGGGTGATGCAGTTTGCGTTTTCCTGGATTACAAGTGGTTTGGGAGACATACTCCTTGTTTTTCCACATTGTCTAAGAAACAACATGAGGTTTGCAAGAGATTGAAACAATGCATCCCAAAACGTATTCTAAGAGTGAAAACACACGTTTCCACAAAGAGTTTGAAGGAGCAAGCAAAAGCCTAGTGGCTGAGTGTTCTTCCAGAGAGAAACACATGCATTTCATTAATCTGGAGTGAGTATTCAGACTGGAATTCATATGCATTTTGTACTGTGCAGAATGTAGCTACCTGCTCGGGAGTTGTGTCATAGATGCACCTTTCCTGCAGGAGTTTATTGCCACATTCATTGTTTGGCTAAGTTCTTTAGGGTTGGTTTTGGAAGGTCTTTCAACTTTGGCCCAATCCCGCTTCGTACGTAATTTTTTCACAGCGCTGTTCCCAAGTGTCCACAAAGAGCTGCTGCTTGAAACTGTCCACATGCACAACTCCCATACTGGTGTGCTCGTTTCACTACCTGGGGTTTGGTTTCCTCTTCTTTCTTTGAAATGACAAGCCTTCTTTCTGTATGCTACACACACCCTGTAGCAGTTTCAGTTTGAAGCATGTTGGTGCTCACAAACGCAGTGTAACCTATGTAGAGTTTGTCACTCTCCAGCACTAAATACACATCTGAGAGCTCCTTATACCACAGACACGCAAACACAACTTTTTGTGAAAGTCCTCCTTCATATCACATAGAAATTTAAGGGTTTCATGGAGAACATGAAGTCAATGGTGCTTTTTCACTCTGCAAACAATAGAAATGTCCTGTTGTACATACCCGTCTGAATTTCACTGCAAAATGCCCTTCTTTTCTGGTTTCTTGAAAGTTCTCAACACATTACGTGATAGACCGTGTTTGAGCAAGAGTGATGCAGTGTGCGTTTTCCTGGATTTCAAGTGACTTGGGAAACATACTCCTTATTTTTCCACATTGTCTAAGAAACAACATGAGGCTTGCAAGAGATTGAAACAATGCATCCCAAAACGTGTTGCAGCAGTGAAAACACATGTTTCTACAAAGACTTTGAATGAGCAAGCAAAATCCTAGTGGCTGAGTGTTCTTTCTGAGAAAAAAACACGCACTTCAACCTTCTGGAGTGAGATTTCTGCCAGGAATTCATATGAATTTTGTACTCTGCAGAAATTATCTACCTGCTCGGGAGTTGTGTCAAAGAAGCACCGTTGCTGCAGGAGCTTATTGCAACATTCACTGTTTGGCTAAGTTCTTTAGGGTTAGAGCTCCTTTCACCAGAGACAGGGAGACACATCTTTTTGTAAAAGTCCTACTTGAGGTGACTTGAAAAAGTAAGGGTTTCATTGAGAACATGAAGTCAATCATGCTTTTTCTCTCTGCAACCAATAGAAATGACTTCTTGTACAGGCCTGTCTGAATTTCACTGCAAAATGCCCTTCGTTTCTGGTTTCTTGAAAGTTCTCAACACATTAGGAGAAAGAGTGTGTTTGAGCAAGAGTGATGCAGTGTGCGTTTTCCTGGATTTGAAGTGATTTGGGAAACATACTCCTTATTTTGCCACATTGTGTAAGAAAAAATATGAGGCTTGCAAGAGATTGAAACAATGCATCCCAAAACGTATTGCAGCAGTGAAAACACACGTTTCTACAAAGACTTTGAAGGAGCAACCCAAGCCTAGTGGCTCAGTGTTCTTTCATAGCGAAACACACGCATTTCTTCCTTCTGGACTGAGTTTTCATCCAGGAATTCAGATGCATTTTGTACTGGGCAGAATGTAGCTACCTGCTCGGGTGTTGTGTGATAGAAGCACCTTTCCTGCAGGAGCTTATTGCAACATTCATTGTTGGGCTAAGTTCTTTAGGGTTGGTTTGGGAAGGTGTTTGAACTTTGGCCAAATCCAGTTTCGTACGAAATTTTTTAACAGCGTTGTTACCAAATGTCCACAAAGAGCTGCTGCTTGAATCTGTCCATATGCACATCTCCCATACTGGTGTGCTCGTTTCACAACCTGGATTTTGGTTTCCTCTTCTTTCTTTGAAATGACAAGCCTTCTCTCTGCATGCTACACACACTTTGTAGCAGTTTCAGTTCGAACCATGTTGGTGCTCTAAAAACGCTGTGTAACCTATGTAGAGTGTGTCACTCTCTAGCACTGAATAGACAATTTAGAGCTCCTTTCACCGCAGGCACGCAAACATATCTTTTTGTAAAAGTCCTACTTTAGGTCTCTTAGAAATGTAAGCGTTTTCATCAAGAAAATGAAGTCGATCATGGTTTTGCACTCTGCAACCAATAGAAATGTCCTTTTGTACATGGCCGTCTGAATTTCACTGCAAAATGCCATTCTTTTCAGGTTTCTTGAAAGTTTTCAACACATAAGAGGAAGAGCGTGTTTCAGCAAGAGTGATGCAGTGTGCGTTTTCCTGGACTTGAAGTGATTTGGGAAACATACTCCTTATTTTCCACATTGTGTAAGAAACAACATGAGGCTTGCAAGATATTGAAACAATGCATCCGAAAACGTTTTCGAGCAGTGAAAACACACGTTTCTACAAAGACTTTGAAGGAGAAAGCAAAAGTCTAGTGGTTGAGTGTTCTTTCAGAGAGAAACACACGCATTTCTTCCTTCTGGATTGAGTTTTTAGCCAGGAATTCAGATGCATTTCGTACTGTGCAGAATGTAGCTACCTGCTAGGGGGTTGTGTCATAGAAGCACCTTTCCTGCAGGAGCTTATTGCAACATTCATTGTTTGGCTAAGTTCTTTAGGGTTGGTTTTGGAAGGTCTTTCAACTTTGGGCATATCCAGTTTCGTACGAAATTTTTTCACAGCGCTGTTTCCAAGTGTCCACAAAGAGCTGCTGCTTGAAACTGTCCACATGCACAACTCCCATTCTGGTGTGCTCATTTCACTACCTGGACTTTGGTTTTCTCTTCTTTCTTTGAAATGACAAGCCTTCTTTCTGCATGCTACACACACCTTGTAGCACTTTCAGTTTGCAGCATGTTGGTGCCCTACAAACGCTGTGTAACCTATGTAGAGTGTGTCACTCTCCAGCACTGAATACACAACTTAGTGCTCCTTTCACCACAGACATGCAAACACATCTTTTGTGAAACTCCTCCTTCAGATCACTTAGAAATTTAAGGGTTTCATCGAGAACATGAAGTCAATCATGCTTTTGCACTCTGCAAACAATAGAAATGACCTCTTGTACATGCCCGTCTGAATTTCACTGCAAAATGCCCTTCTTTTCTGGTTTCTTGAAAGTTCTCAACACATTAGGAGAAAGAGCGTGTTTCAGCAAGAGTGATGCAGTGTGCGTTTCACTGGATTTCAATTGACTTGCGAAACATACTCCTTATTTTTCCACATTTCCTAAGAAACAACATGAGGCTTGCAAGAGATTGAAACAATGCATCCCAAAACGTATTCCAGCTGTGAAAACACACGTTTCTACAAAGACTTTGAAGAAGCAAGCAAAAGCCTAGTGGCTGAGTGTTCTTTCAGAGAGAAACACACGCATTTCAACCTTCGGTAGTGAGTTTTCTGCCAGGAATTCATATGCATTTTGTACTGTGCAGAATGGATCTACCTGCTCGGGAGTTCTGTCATAGAAGCACCGTTTTTGCATGGGCTTATTGCAACATTCATTGTTTGTCTAAGTTCTTTAGGGTTGGTTTTGGAAAGTCTTTCAACTTTTCCCCAATCCCTCTTCGTTGGAAATTTTTTCAGAGAGCTGTTTTCAAGTGTCGAGAAAGCGCTGTTGCTTGAAACTGTTCACATGCACAACACCCATACTGGTGTGCTCGTTTCAGTACCTGGAGTTTGGTTTCCTCTTCTTCTTTCAAATGACAAGCCGTTTTTCTGCATGCTACACACACCTTGTAGCAGTTTCAGTTTGAAGCATGTTGGTGCTCTCCTAACGCTGTGTAACGTATGTAGTGTGTGTCACTCTCCAGCACTGAATACACAGCTTGGAGCTCCTTTCAGCACAGAAACGGGAACACATCTTTTTGTGAAAGTCCTACTTCAGATCACTTGGAAATGTAAGGATTTCATCGTGAACATGAAGTCAATCCTGCTTTTTCACTCTGCAAACAATAGAAATTTCCTGTTGTACATACCCGTCTGAATTTCACTGCAAAATGCCCTTCTGCCGGGGCCAGCCGGCAGGCGAACGAGGACCTGATTGAGGGGGTGAGGATTAGAAAAGAAAGACTCATAGAAAAGGATGGGATCGGGAGGGCTACAGCCAAGGCAGAGCTGAGCTGAGCTGAGCCGGGCTGCGCCCCGAGTTTATTGATTACAAGCTTTTTATAGTGCACCCAGACCACAATACCCAAAACAGTGACCTTTTACCCAGTTCCTGCTCTGCACAAACATTCTTGTTTTTCTAGACACTCTGTCTCCAAGTCAAGGTCTTTGTGCAGGGTTTCTACTCCCTAAAGCAAAGGACACTATGTAATCTTAACTAAGCTACAGGAGGCAGAGGTGCTAGCTCTGCCGACCCACCCTGCGGGTCAACGTGCCAGAGATTTCTCTCTAAGGCGACGCTAGGGTCGGCGAGCCCCTGGAGAGACTCCAGGGCAGCACCCTACCAGGCAGAGGTGCTAGCTCTGCCGACCCACCCTGCGGGTCAACGTGCCAGAGATTTCTCTCTAAGGCGACGCTAGGGTCGGCGAGCCCCTGGAGAGACTCCAGGGCAGCACCCTACCAGGCAGAGGTGCTAGCTCTGCCGACCCACCCTGCGGGTCAACGTGCCAGAGATTTCTCTCTAAGGCGACGCTAGGGTCGGCGAGCCCCTGGAGAGACTCCAGGGCAGCACCCTGCCAGGGAGACTATTCAGGAGGGGCAGCCAGCCGGCTCCCCACATCTCCCCCTTTCTTTTCTAAACTAAAGACTTAGGCTCTAAAGCTTTTGGGCGGGTATGCAGGTGGAGAGTATGTAGTCCTATTTTTAGGACTTTAATATCTCTCATGAGTGTTTTCAGTATGCAGGGTGTTATTAAAAAACCAAGGACAACGAGAGTAGCCAATCCGGCCACTCCGAGAATTCCATGTTTCCAATCTGTTGCTGAGAGGAAATGTCCCCTCATTCCATTAACCCAAGATTGCGCCATTTCTGCAAGTGAGGTGTCTATCTTAGGCGCTTCCCTCAAGGCCAGAATTTCTTGATGGAGTTGTATTAAGTCTAGAGAGACATTACCATCATGCCAGACCCCTGCTAAATGCTTTTGCACTCTGTCCCAGGGGTAGGAAGAGCTGTTATATTCCTTACGGGTCACGCAAATGTGTTTAAAATCAGCATGACAGTCTAAGTCTAGCCGTAGCTTTAAACTTTGCACTTCTCGCCCTATGATGGTAAGGGTGTCATAGAGTGCATTAAGTCTTTCTTCTATTTTTAAATCTATCGCTTCCTGGGTTCCTAGTGCTTGAGTAACATTGGCACTAAGTTGATTCATCTGATGTGCTGTTTGTATACTTTGAGACAGCGATACGGCCGCGGTGACACTGGCCGCAATGACGGCCACCAGGGCAGTAATGCCTGCAATTAGGAGGCCGATAAATTTCTTGCTCCGCAGGAGGAGCTCGGTGGCCTCTTTGATCACCTGAAGCCCTCTATCATTATACCATTCTCCAGAAACATTTACAGGAATCATTACAAAGGTGGGTTGATACATGACCATAAGTTGATAGTTCAGAGATACATTATACACACAATTACTGATGGTACAATTATTGCATTGGATCTGCCAATATGAGGCATCCCGAATAATATTCAGGGCGCCCACGAGTAGGGCACAGGGCGGTGGGACACAGGTCTGTATTTTACGGAACTGCTGTGTCGGCCCCATGAGGACTGCTGTATTTCCCCGTTCGTCATTGGTATAGATGTCTCCCCCCATGGCAGCAATGAGTCGCTACAGCTGAGTTTGAAATGGCCCCTGGTTCACTGACCAAAAAGACTCGGCAAGGGCCTTCCATTCCGGGCCTGCAGCAGACCAATCATGGATTGGGGACCCCCCGGTTGCATTGATTAATACACCAAGTTTCCCTCTACAGTTCATCCAATGTGGTTGCTTTGTACGATTGGTGAGATCAGGTTCACAGATAGGCACCCCTTCCGGGGGATTTGTGGCGCTGCCCACAGCGATCTTACTAGGATACCATAGGTCCACATGCCAACGTGTCCAATCTGAAACCGACAAAGTCCAAGGCTGTTGACGGCCATCAAGAGAAAAGACTCCGCTGAGTACCGGCAGTAAGGACTCAGACTTAGTAATGCCAATTTTAAAGCAGCCCGCTACCCCATCATTTTTTGAAAAGCAGATGGGCTGATTCTTGGCGTGTCCATGATAAGTAAAGTTCGAAGCCTTCACTGGCTGAATATGAATACTAGAGTGTCCTCCCACTGCCCAGGTGTCATTGGTGTAAATCACCACCTCCTCATGCTGCCAGGTTACAGGTTGCAGCAATGGAGGACTGGGCAGGTAGGCCCAGTGAACCGCCGCAGAGGCTCTAGGGGCGGCCGCGACCAGGGCTATCATAGCCAGAAACAACCGTTCAGGAGTGACCTCCATTCTCTGGTTCTGCACCATCCTCCTCGCCTGGTCGGTCGGTCGCGCGAGGGTCTCCGTCACCGAGGTCTGGGGCGCTGGATTCCGTCGAGATGGAGCTCGGCCGCGCAGGGGCGTTCTGGAACGCATGCCGTACCAGCCTCTCCGGGAGCCACCGCGGCGCTTCAGCATCCTGTGGAAAAACACACACATGCCCTCGGCCCCAGATTAATACCGGATCTGGCCCATGCCAAGCCCCATCAAGCGGATCCTTCCATCTCACCAAGGCTTGGTGCTTAGATGAACTCGGCTGCCAAAGCCTTTGGGCTGCAGAGTGGCCTTCAGCATCCAAAATTAAAAAATTAAGAATAAAAAGAGCATGATTTAACTGATTCTGGGGGGTTAGGGGGTACAGCTCCCCCTTTTTTATTCTAATTAATTGATTTTTGAGGGTGCTGTGCGCACGCTCGACTATGCCTTGGTCCTGTGGGTTGTAAGGGATTCCAGTCTTGCTCTGAATTCCTAGTTGGGCGCAAAAATTCTGAAAACGCTGGCTAGTGTAACCAGGGCCATTATCAGTTTTTATTATTTTAGGTTGTCCTATAATGGCCATGCAGCGTAAGCAGTGAGCAATAACTTGAGTACTGGACTCACCCGGCAAGGCCGAGGCTATTATAAAGCCTGAATACGTGTCCACTGTAACATGAACAAATTTTTGCCTACCAAAGCTAGGGATATGGGTGACATCCATTTGCCACAGATGGTTGGGCAGCAGCCCTCGGGGGTTGACTCCATAATGAGGAATAGTAGTAAGAGCAGGACATGTGGGGCAGTCTTTTACTATTTGACGAGCTGCCTCTCTGGAGATTTTGAACTGGAGTCGGAGAGTATGCGCATTTTGGTGGTGCAGGGCATGGGATGCCTGGGCGGCGGGCACTCCGACGAGGTAAAGTCGGGTGGCTTCGTCTGCCCGTCTATTGCCATCAGCTAAAGGCCCA
This sequence comes from Miniopterus schreibersii, assembly GCF_964146895.1. Classification (NCBI taxonomy): domain Eukaryota; kingdom Metazoa; phylum Chordata; class Mammalia; order Chiroptera; family Miniopteridae; genus Miniopterus; species Miniopterus schreibersii. The sequence goes on along the minus strand of NW_027669728.1, from coordinate 35,736 downwards.
GGTAAATTAGTGTGGGCGCAGATGTGCCCAAAATAACAAGAGTGACTGCGATTTAAAATGGCTGTTTGTATGGCCAGAAATAATTGCTGCACAGTGGAGTTAGTGGTGCCAATAAAGGGCACAGTTTCAATACATGAGAGCCCTCGGACTACATAGTGACTGTCAGATATGATGTTTATAGGCTTGTGTGCAAAGTCAACAAGCACCCGACATACAGCAGCTAATTCAACCTCTTGGACTGAAGAATAGGGGGTGGCCCATCTGACAACTCGTTGCTCATGCACATAGGCGGCGGTGCCCGATGAAGAGCCATCAGTAAATACCGTGTCAGCATCAGGCAAAGGCTGGTCCGTCACTATCTTGGGAAAGATAACAGAATGCCTGAGAAAAAACTGTAAAAGTTTATTTGGAGGGTAATGATTGTCCACCTGTCCTGGGAATTCAGCTAGAGCAATGCCCCAAGGTGTGCATTTCTGGAATAACCAGTTTATCTGGGCCTGAGAATAAGGCACTAAGATGGCCGCAGGCTCTCGTCCGAAATATCGGCAAGATTCTTCTCGAGCCTGTTGGATAAGAATTGCCACATGCTCGTAATAAGGGGTTAACACTCGAGCAGGTGAAGATGGGAGATGCACCCAGCGGAGTGGGCGGTCCTGCCATAGGACGGCCGTGGGGGAATGGGTGGTGGCCAGGATGCAGGCATACCAAGGCTTGCTATAATCACAAAAAGTCGCCTGCTGTGATTTTATGGCTGTCTCGACCCTTTGTAGGGCCGCCCGTCCCGCCTGTGTAAGTTGTCTTGGCGAAGACGGGCTTGAGTCACCCTTGAGAATGTCAAACAGGGGTTTTAACTCTCCAGTAGTTAAGCCTAAATAAGGTCTGATCCAATTAATGTCTCCAAGCAGCTTTTGAAAGTCATTTAAAGTACGGAGGTCGTCCACTCTGAGGGACACCTTCTGACAAGAAAATAGGTCAGGCTGAAGATGAAATCCCAAGTAAGCAAATGGAGGATGACGCTGCACCTTCTCTGGGGCAATAATCAACCCCTGCTTACTCAAGTCCTGTTCAAGGTCTGCAAAAGCCCTAAGTAAAATTTCTTCTTGACTAGCTGCAATTAATATATCATCCATATAGTGACACAAATAGATAGTGGGATAGATCCGCCGGACTCGGGACAGAGTTGCGGCTACAAATTTTTGACACAAGGTGGGGCTATTTGCCATCCCCTGCGGCAGCACTCTCCACAGGTATCGTTGCATGGGTTCTTTGAAATTTGCTGATGGGACACTAAAAGCAAATCTCTTGCAATCCTGTGGATGAAGGGGAATAGTATAAAAATAGTCTTTCAGGTCAATAATTATTTTGAAAGTGCCTCGGGGGATGGCCGCAGGAGTGGGCAGTCCTGGCTGAAGAGCGCCCATAAGTTCCATAGTCTCATTAACTTTTCTTAAATCCTGGAGCAATCTCCACTTTCCAGATTTCTTTTTAATAACAAATATGGGGGAATTCCAGGGGGAGTTAGAAGGCTCTATGTGGCCCTGCCGGAGCTGGTCCTGCATCAGGTCCTTAGCGGCAGCTATTTTTTCCTCAGACAGGGGCCATTGATCTACCCACACAGGCTGATCTGATTTCCAAGTTATCTTATCAGCGTGGGTAACAGGAATATCAAAGGCCCCACCTAAAAATACCCTAGGCCTGTGCGACTAGGGCGTGGCTGGGGCTGCAAAGGTTCCGTAATTCCATCTCCTGCTTTTCCAAGTCCCTGATCAGGGAGGAGACCTTGGTCAAATAGCTGTTGTGTGACTGCTGGATTGGAGCTGTGGAGATATACTCCCATACGCTCCATAACATCTCTTCCCCAAAGATTAACGGGGAGGTCTTGTAAAATATAAGGTTGAAACTCTCCCTGATGTCCCTCATTGTCAGTCCAGGTTAATAATCGTGAACTTATCTTGGGGGCTTTACTTTGGCCAATGCCCTGCAAGTCTGTCATGGCCGGGTGAAGAGGCCATTGAGGAGGCCAATGTTTCTGAGAAAGTACGGAGACATCTGCTCCCGTGTCTAATTTTTGTCAAATCCATAGTAACATTCTTGGTAGTGGGTAACTTTTTCCACGCTCTTTTGGCAGCCGCGGCTACCTGTGCATAAGTCCCCATTCCATACTGAAGTTGGGCCGGTGTATCGGCAAAGGGGCCTTCCCCTAAAAGCCCTTGCAGGTCTGAGGGTATATTATTGCGCAGGTTAAGGCGGTGTACTTTTTCACATTGTTCTGTGTACTCAGATTTCCACAATAAGTAATCCCCTCCAGACAGACAGGCCCGAGCCAATAGCTTCCAATCATTGGGACACATAGTATATTCGGTGTCCAAGGCATCGAGAATGGCCTCCGTATAAGGTGCCGTGGGCCCATATTGGGCACAGGCAAGTTTAAGTTCTTTTAATTTTTTAAAATCAATAGGCCCATAAAATCTATGCGGGGGATTGTTGCCCTGCGCAGGCTGCTCAAAAATTGGATAACATATGGATGCTTCTTCTTCAAAGCCTTCTAATGACTCTCCCTGTTGCCGCGCCTGAGCTAAAGCCAATTGCAGCGCTGACCTAGGTGGAATCTCTGTTTTTACTTTACTCCATCCGGGGTCGTTGATTTGACCCGGCCCTTTCTGTGCTAGGGCAAGCAGGGCTCGCTCTCGGGGGTCTGATATTTTAACCCCTGCCTGTCCAGCGTGCGGCAAGGCAGTCCTCGCTGCAGCAACACCAAAACCCGTCCCAGGGTAACTAGGGGGGTCATCTGTACCTTCTCTCATCCCGCCAGAGCCTGGACCCTGCAAGAGATCTCTCATCTGCTGCAACATTTCCTGCATCTCCTCTGCGGTAACTGCGGAGGGGGTAGGGCCAGACCTTTTTGTGCATTCCTCTGAAAGGAGTGCAAACTCCCCATATCTCTCTCTCTCATACTCTGCGGCAGTTTCTTCAAGATCTCCCTCTTCCTTTGGTGTAAGTCTATCAGGCCGACTATTGCCCACAAGGGGCCCCGGCTCAAGCGGGGGAGCGGTGGCCACATCCTCAGAGTGTGGATCTTTCCCAGAGTCGGCACGGACCTCTAGGGGAGGATTCATGCGGGTGCCTTCATGGCGTGGGTCAAGGCTGTCCCTAACCAAATTCCAAAGAGAAAAAGTTTCTACTGGCATCTTTTGGGGTCCATGGGCCTGAAAATATCCCTGCAAGCGTTCTCCTACCTTATTCCAAGTTTCTAAATTCACCGTGCCCTCCTCAGGGAACCAGGGGCACACTTCCTCCACAAACTGCAAAAATGTACGCAGTTGTGAGGTACTAACCTTGGCGCCCCTAGAACGGAGCATTGTTTTTAAGACTTGTGCGAACAGCATTCTACTATTCTCCTGTCCCATAATTTCCTTACTCCCGATGTACTAACCGCCCTCTCCGCTACCGTGGTTGCACTTACCCAGTAGCAATGCGCGCTCCCCGAGCGGTGTCCTCTACCGTTGTCCCAGGTTTTCAGGTCCCTGTTCGGGCGCCACTTGCCGGGGCCAGCCGGCAGGCGAACGAGGACCTGATTGAGGGGGTGAGGATTAGAAAAGAAAGACTCATAGAAAAGGATGGGATCGGGAGGGCTACAGCCAAGGCAGAGCTGAGCTGAGCTGAGCCGGGCTGCGCCCCGAGTTTATTGATTACAAGCTTTTTATAGTGCACCCAGACCACAATACCCAAAACAGTGACCTTTTACCCAGTTCCTGCTCTGCACAAACATTCTTGTTTGTCTAGACACTCTGTCTCCAAGTCAAGGTCTTTGTGCAGGGTTTCTACTCCCTAAAGCAAAGGACACTATGTAATCTTAACTAAGCTACAGGAGGCAGAGGTGCTAGCTCTGCCGACCCACCCTGCGGGTCAACGTGCCAGAGATTTCTCTCTAAGGCGACGCTAGGGTCGGCGAGCCCCTGGAGAGACTCCAGGGCAGCACCCTGCCAGGGAGACTATTCAGGAGGGGCAGCCAGCCGGCTCCCCACACCCTTCTTTTCTGGTTTCTTGAAAGTTCTCAACACATTAGGAGATAGAGCGTGTTTGAGCAAGAGTGATGCAGTGTGCGTTTTCCTGGATTTCAAGTGACTTGGGAAACATACTCCTTATTTTTCCACATTGTCTAAGAAACAACATGAGGCTTGCAAGAGATTGAAACAATGCATCCCAAAACGTATTGCAGCAGTGAAAACACATGTTTCTACAAAGACTTTGAATGAGCAAGCAAAAGCCTAGTGGCTGAGTGTTCTTTCTGAGAAAAAAACACGCACTTCAACCTTCTGGAGTGAGATTTCTGCCAGGAATTCATATGAATTTTGTACTCTGCAGAAATTATCTACCTGCTCGGGAGTTGTGTCATTGAAGCACCTTTGCTGCAGGAGCTTATTGCAACATTCATTGTTTGGCTAAGTTCTTTAGGGTTAGAGCTTCTTTCACCACATACAGGGAGACACATCTTTTTGTAAAAGTCCTACTTGAGGTGACTTGGAAAAGTAAGGGTTTCATTGAGAACATGAAGTCAATCATGCTTTTTCACTCTGCAACCAATAGAAATGACTTCTTGTACAGGCCCGTCTGAATTTCACTGCAAATTGCCCTTCATTTCTGGTTTCTTGAAAGTTCTCAACACATTAGGAGAAAGAGCGTGTTTGAGCAAGAGTGATGCAGTGTGCGTTTTCCTGGATTTGAAGTGATTTGGGAAACATACTCCTAATTTTTCCACATTGTGTAAGAAAAAACATGAGGCTTGCAAGAGATTGAAACAATGCATCCCAAAATGTATTCTAAGAGTGATAACACACTTTTCTACAAAGAGTTTGAAGGAGCAAGCAAAAGCCTAGTGGCTGAGTGTTCTTCCAGAGAGAAACACATGCATTTCATCCTTCCTGAGTGAGTATTCAGTCTGGAATTCATGTGCATTTTGACCTGTGCAGAATGTAGCTACCTGCTCGGGAGTTGTGTCATAGATGCACCTTTCCTGCAGGAGTTTATTGCCACATTCATTGTTTGGCTAAGTTCTTTAGGGTTGGTTTTGGAAGGTCTTTCAACTTTGGCCCAATCCCGCTTCGTACGTAAGTTTTTCACAGCGCTGTTCCCAAGTGTCCACAAAGAGCTGCTGCTTGAAACTGTCCACATGCACAACTCCCATACTGGTGTGCTCGTTTCACTACCTGGACTTTGGTTTCCTCTTCTTTCTTTGAAATGACAAGCCTTCTTTCTGCATGCTACACACACCTTGTAGCAGTTTCAGTTTGAAGCATGTTGGTGCTCTCCAAACGCTGTGTAACCTATGTAGAGTGTGTCGCTCTCCAGCACTGAATACACAACTGAGAGCTCCTTTTACCACAGACACGCAAACACACCTTTTTGTGAAAGTCCTACTTCAGGTCACTTGGAAATGTAAGCGTTTCTTCGAGAACAAGAAGTCAATCATAGTTTTGAACTCTGCAAACAATAGAATTGTCCTGTTGTACATACCCGTCTGAATTTCACTACAAAATGCCCTTCTTTTCTGGTTTCTTGAAAGTTCTCAACACATTAGGAGAAAGAGCGTGTTTGAGCAAAGGTGATGCAGTTTGCGTTTTTCTGGATTACAAGTGGTTTGGGAACCATACTCCTTGTTTTCCACATTGTCTAAGAAACAACATGAGGTTTGCAAGAGATTGAAACAATGCATCCCAAAACGTATTCTAAGAGTTAAAACAAACGTTTCTACAAAGAGTTTGAAGGAGCAAGCAAAAGCCTAGTGGCTGAGTGTTCTTCCAGAGAGAAACACATGCATTTCATCCTTCGGGAGTGAGTATTCAGCCTGGAATTCATATGCATTTTGTACTGTGCAGAATGTAGCTACCTGCTCGGGAGTTGTGTCATAGATGCACCTTTCCTGCAGGAGTTTATTGCCACATTCATTGTTTGGCTAAGTTCTTTAGGGTTGGTTTTGCAAGGTCTTTCAACTTTGGCCCAATCCCGCGTCGTACGAAATTTTTTCACAGCGCTGTTCCCAAGTGTCCACAAAGAGCTGCTGCTTGAAACTGTCCACATGCACAACTCCCATACTGGTGTGCTCGTTTCACTACCTGGACTTTTGTTTTCTGTTCTTTCTTTGAAATGACAAGCCTTCTTTCTGCATGCTACACACACCTTGTAGCAGTTTCAGTTTGAAGCATGTTGGTGCTCACAAACGCTGTGTAACCTATGTAGAGTTTGTCACTCTCCAGCACTAAATACACAATTGAGGCCTCCTTATACCACAGACACGCAAACACACCTTTTTGTGACAGTCCTCCTTCAGATCACATAGAAATTTAAGGGTTTTATGGAGAACATGAAATCAATCGTGCTTTTTCACTCTGCAAACAATAGAAATGTCCTGTTGTACATACCCGTCTGAATTTCACTGCAAAATGCCCTTGTTTTCTGGTTTCTTGAAAGTTCTCAACACATTAGGAGATAGAGCGTGTTTGAGCAAGAGTGATGCAGTGTGTGTTTTCCTGGATTTCAAGTGACTTGGGAAACATACTCCTTATTTTTCCACATTGTCTAAGAAACAGCATGAGGCTTGCAAGAGATTGAAACAATGCATCCCAAAACGTATTGCAGCAGTGAAAACACATGTTTCTACAAAGACTTTGAATGAGCAAGCAAAAGCCTAGTGGCTGAGTGTTCTTTCTGAGAAAAAAACACGCATTTCAACCTTCTGGGGTGAGATTTCTGCCAGGAATTCATATGCATTTTGTACTCTGCAGAAATGATCTACCTGCTCGGGAGTTGTGTCATAGAAGCACCATTGCTGCAGGAGCTTATTGCAACATTCATTGTTTGGCAAAGTTCTTATGGTTAGAGCTCCTTTCACCACAGACAGGGAGACACATCATTTTGTAAAAGTCCTACTTGAGGTGACTTGGAAAAGTAAGGGTTTCATTGAGAACATGAAGTCAATCATGCTTTTTCACTCTGCAACCAATAGAAATGACTTCTTGTACAGGCCCGTCTGAATTTCACTGCAAAATGCCCTTCATTTCTGGTTTCTTGAAAGCTCTCAACACATTAGGAGAAAGAGCGTGTTTGAGCAAGAGTGATGCAGTGTGCGTTTTCCTTGATTTCAAGTGACTTGGGAAACATACTCCTCATTTTTCCACATTGTTTAAGAAACAACATGAGGCTTGCAAGAGATTGAAACAATGCATCCCAAAACGTGTTGCAGCAGTGAAAACACATGTTTCTACAAAGACTTTGAATCAGCAAGCAAAAGCCTAGTGGCTGAGTGTTCTTTCTGAGAAAAAAACACGCATTTCAACCTTCTGGAGTGAGTTTTCTGCCAGGAATTCATATGCATTTTGTACTCTGCAGAAATGATCTACCTGCTCGGGAGTTGTGTCAAAGAAGCACCTTTGCTGCAGGAGCTTATTGCAACATTCATTGTTTGGCTAAGTTATTTAGGGTTGGTTTGGGAAGGTGTTTGAATTTGGCCAAATCCAGCTTTGTACGAAATTTTTTCACAGCGCTGTTAACAAATGTCCACAAAGAGCTGCTGCTTGAAACTGTCCACATGCACATCTCCCATACCGGTGTGCTCGTTTCACAACCTGGTTTTTGGTTTCCTCTTCTTTGAAATGACAAGCCTTCTCTCTGCATGTTACACACAGCTTGTAGCAGTTTCAGTTCGAACCATGTTGGTGCTCTAAAAACGCTGTGTAACCTATGTAGAGTGTGTCACTATCTAGCACTGAATAGACAATTTAGATCTCCTTTCACCGCAGGCACGCAAACATATCTTTTTGTAAAAGTCCTACTTTAGGTCACTTAGAAATGTAAGCGTTTTCATCGAGAAAATGAACTCCATCATGGTTTTGCACTCTGCAACCAATAGAAATGTACTTTTGTACATGGCCGTCTGAATTTCACTGCAAAATGCCCTTCTTTTCCGGTTTCCTGAAAGTTTTCAACACATTAGGGGAAGAGCGTGTTTGAGCAAGAGTGATGCAGTGTGCGTTTTCCTGGACTTGAAGTGATTTGGGAAACATACTCTTTATTTTCCACATTGTGTAAGAAACAACATGAGGCTTGCAAGATATTGAAACAATGCATCCGAAAACGTATTCGAGCAGTGAAAACACACATTTCTACAAAGACTTTGAAGGAGAAAGCAAAAGTCTAGTGGCTGAGTGTTCTTTCAGAGAGAAACACACGCATTTCTTCCTTCAGGACTGAGATTTTAGCCAGGAATTCAGATGCATTTCGTACTGTGCAGAATGGATCTACCTGCTCGGGCGTTCTGTCATAGAAGCACCGTTTTTGCATGGGCTTATTGCAACATTCATTCTTTGTCTAATTTCTTAAGGGTTGGTTTTGGAAGGTCTTTCAACTATGGCCCAATCCGTCTTCGTAGGCAATTTTTTCACAGCGCTGTTTTCAAGTGTCCAGAAAGAGCTGCTGCTTGAAACTGTCCACATGCACAACTCCCATACTGGTGTGCTCGTTTCAGTACCCGGAGTTTGCTTTCCTCTTCTTCTTTCAAATGACAAGCCGTTTTTCTGCATGCTACACACACCTTGTAGCAGTTTCAGTTTGAAGCATGTTGGTGCTCTCCAAACGCTGTGTAATCTATGTAGAGTGTGTCACTCTCCAGCACTGAATACACAGCTTAGAGCTCCTTTCAGCACAGAAACGGAAACACATCTTTTTGTGAAAGTCCTACTTCAGATCACTTGGAAAAGTAAGGGTTTCATCGAGAACATGAAGTCAATCCTGCTTTTGAACTCTGCAAACAATAGAAATGAGCTCTTGTACATGCCCGTCTGAAATTCACTGCAAAATGCTCTTCTTTTCTGGTTTCTTGAAAGTCCTCAACACATTAGGAGAAAGAGCGTTTTTGAGCGAGGGTGATGCAGTTTGCGTTTTTCTGGATTACAAGTGGTTTGGGATACATACTCCTTGTTTTTCCACATTGTCTAAGAAACAACATGAGGTTTGCAAGAGATTGAAACAATGCATCCCAAAACGTATTCTAAGAGGGAAAACACACGTTTCTACAAAGACTTTGAAGGAGCAAGCAAAAGCCTAGTGGCTGAGTGTTCTTTCAGAGAGAAACACATGCATTTCATCCTTCTGGAGTGAGTATTCAGCCTGGAATTCATATGCATTTTGTACTGTGCAGAATGTAGCTACCTGCTCGGGAGTTGTGTCATAGATGCACCTTTCCTGCAGGAGTTTATTGCCACATTCATTGTTTGGCTCAGTTCTTTAGGGTTGGTTTTGCAAGGTCTTTCAACTTTGGCCCAATCCCGCTTCGTACGAAATTTTTTCACAGCGCTGTCCCAAGTGTCCACAAAGAGCTGCTGCTTGAAACTGTCCACATGCACAACTCCCATACTGGTGTGCTCGTTTCACTACTTGGGGTTTGGTTTTCTCTTCTTTCTTTGAAATGACAAGCCTTCTTTCTGCATGCTACACACACCTTGTAGCAGTTTCAGTTTGAAGCATGTTGGTGATCACAAAACTCTGTGACCTATGTAGAGTGTGTCACTCTCCAGCACTGAATACACATCTGAGAGCTCCTTATACCACAGACACGCAAACACACCTTTTTGTGAAAATCCTCCTTCAGATCACATAGCAATTTAAGGGTTTCATGGAGAACATGAAGTCAATCGTGCTTTTTCACTCTGCAAACAATAGAAATGTCCTGTTGTACATACCCGTCTGAATTTCACTGCAAAATGCCCTTCCTTTCTGGTTTCTTGAAAGTTCTCAACACATTAGGAGATAGAGCGTGTTTGAGCAAGAGTGATGCAGTGTGCGTTTTCCTGGATTTCAAGTGACTTGGGAAACATACTCCTTATTTTTCCACATTGTCTAAGAAACAACATGAGGCTTGCAAGAGATTGAAACAATGCATCCCAAAACGTATTGCAGCAGTGAAAACACAAGTTTCTACAAAGACTTTGAATGAGCAAGAAAAGCCTAGTGTCTGAGTGTTCTTTCTGAGAAAAAAACACGCATTTCAACCTTCTGGAGTGAGTTTTCTGCCAGGAATTCATATGCATTTTGTACTCTGCAGAAATGATCTACCTGCTCGGGAGTTGTGTCAAAGAAGCACCTTTGCTGCAGGAGCTTATTGCAACATTCATTGTTTGGCTAAGTTCTTTAGGGTTAGAGCTCCTTTCACCACAGACAGGGAGACACATCTTTTTGTAAAAGTCCTACTTGAGGTGACTTGGAAAAGTAAGGGTTTCATTGAGAACATGAAGTCAATCATGCTTTTTCACTCTGCAACCGATAGAAATGACTTCTTGTACAGGCCCGTCTGAATTTCATTGCAAAATGCCCTTCATTTCTGGTTTCTTGAAAGTTCTCAACACATTAGGAGAAAGAGCGTGTTTGAGCAAGAATAATGCAGTGTGCGTTTTCCTGGATTTGAAGTGATTTGGGAAACATACTCCTTATTTTTCCACATTGTGTAAGAAAAAACATGAGACATGCAAGAGATTGAAACAATACATCCCAAACCGTATTGCAGCAGTGAAAACACACGTTTCTACAAAGACTTTGAAGGAGCAACCAAAAGCCTAGTGGCTCAGTGTTCTTTCAGAGTGAAACACACGCATTTCTTCCTTCTGGACTGAGTTTTCAGCCAGGAATTCAGATGCATTTTGTACTGTGCAGAATGTAGCTACCTGCTCGGGCGTTGTGTCATAGAAGCACCTATTCTGCAGGAGCTTATTGCAACATTCATTGTTTGGCTAAGTTATTTAGGGTTGGTTTGGGAAGGTGTTTGAACTTTGGCCAAATCCAGCTTTGTTTGAAATTTTTTCACAGCGCTGTTACCTAATGTCCACAAAGAGCTGCTGCTTGAAACTGTCCACATGCACATCTCCCATACCGGTGTGCTCGTTTCACAACCTGGTTTTTGGTTTCCTCTTCTTTGAAATGACAAGCCTTCTCTCTGCATGTTACACACAGCTTGTAGCAGTTTCAGTTCGAACCATGTTGGTGCTCTAAAACGCTGTGTAACCTATGTAGAGTGTGTCACTCTCTAGCACTGAATAGACAATTTAGAGCTCCTTTCACCGCAGGCACGCAAACATATCTTTTTGTAAAAGTCCTACTTTAGGTCACTTAGAAATGTAAGCGTTTTCATCGAGAAAATGAAGTCGATCATGGTTTTGCACTCTGCAACCAATAGAAATGTCCTTTTGTACATGGCCGTCTGAATTTCACTGCAAAATGCCATTCTTTTCTGGTTTCTTGAAAGTTTTCAACACATAAGAGGAAGAGCGTGTTTGAGCAAGAGTGATGCAGTGTGCGTTTTCCTGGACTTGAAGTGATTTGGGAAACATACTCCTTATTTTCCACATTGTGTAAGAAACAACATGAGGCTTGCAAGATATTGAAACAATGCATCCGAAAACGTATTCGAGCAGTGAAAACACTCGTTTCTACAAAGACTTTGAAGGAGAAAGCAAAAGTCTAGTGGCTGAGTGTTCTTTCAGAGAGAAACACACGCATTTCTTCCTTCTGGACTGAGTTTTTAGCCAGGAATTCAGATGCATTTCGTACTGTGCAGAATGTAGCTACCTGCTAGTGGGTTGTGTCATAGAAGCACCTTTCCTGCAGGAGCTTATTGCAACATTCATTGTTTTGCTAAGTTCTTTAGGGTTGGTTTTGGAAGGTCTTTCAACTTTGGCCATATCCAGTTTCGTACGAAATTTTTTCACAGCGCTGTTTCCAAGTGTCCACAAAGAGCTGCTGCTTGAAACTGTCCACATGCACAACTCCCATACTGGTGTGCTCGTTTCACTACCTGGACTTTGGTATTCTCTTCTTTCTTTGAAATGACAAGCCTTCTTTCTGCATGCTACACACACCTTGTAGCAGTTTCAGTTTGCAGCATGTTGGTGCTCTCCAAACGCTGAGTAACCTATGTAGAGTGTGTCACTCTCCAGCACTATATACACAACATAGTGCTCCTTTCACCACAGACATGCAAACACATCTTTTGTGAAACGCCTCCTTCAGATCACTTAGAAATTTAAGTGTTTCATCGAGAACATGAAGTCAATCATGCTTTTGCACTCTGCAAACAATAGAAATGACCTCTTGTACTTGCCCGTCTGAATTTCACTGCAAAATGCCCTTCTTTTCTGGTTTCTTGAAAGTTCTCAACACATTAGTAGAGACAGCGTGTTTGAGCAAGAGTGATGCAGTGTGCGTTTTCCTGGATTTCAATTGACTTGGGAAACATACTCCTTATTTTTCCACATTTCCTAAGAAACAACATGAGGCTTGCAAGAGATTGAAACAATGCATCCCAAAACGTATTCCAGCTGTGAAAACACACGTTTCTACAAAGACTTTGAAGGAGCAAGCAAAAGCCTAGTGGCTGAGTGTTCTTTCAGAGAGAAACACACGCTTTTCAACCTTCTGGAGTGAGTTTTCTGCCAGGAATTCATATGCATTTTGTACTGTGCAGAATGGATCTACCTGCTCAGGAGTTCTGTCATAGAAGCACCGTTTTTGCATGGGCTTATTGCAACATTCATTGTTTGGCTAAGTTATTTAGGGTTGGTTTGGGAAGGTCTTTCAACTTTGGCCCAATCCCTCTTCGTAGGCAATTTTTTCACAGCGCTGTTTTCAAGTGTCCAGAAAGAGCTGCTGCTTGAAACTGTCCACATGCACAACTCCCATACTGGTGTGCTCGTTTCAGTACCTGGAGTTTGGTTTCCTCTTCTTCTTTCAAATGACAAGCCGTTTTTCTGCATGCTAACACACCTTGTAGCAGTTTCAGTTTGAAGCATGTTGGTGCTCTCCAAACGCTGTGTAACCTATGTAGTGTGTGTCACTCTCCAGCACTGAATACACAGCTTAGAGCTCCTTTCAGCACAGAAACGGAAACACATCTTTTTGCGAAAGTCCTACTTCAGATCACTTGGAAAAGTAAGGGTTTCATCGAGAACATGAAGTCAATCCTGCTTTTGAACACTGCAAACAATAGAAATGAGCTCTTGTACATGCCCGTCTGAAATTCACTGCAAAATGCTCTTCTTTTCTGGTTTCTTGAAAGTTCTCAACACATTAGGAGAAAGAGCGTGTTTGAGCAAGAGTGATGCAGTGTGCGTTTTCCTGGATTTCCAGTGACTTGGGAAACATACTCCTTGTTTTTCCACATTGTCTAAGAAACAACATGAGGTTTGCAAGAGATTGAAACAATGCATGCCAAAATGTATTCTAAGAGTGAAAACACACGTTTCTACAAAGAGTTTGAAGGAGCAAGCAAAAGCCTAGTGGCTGAGTGTTCTTCCAGAGAGAAACTCATGCGTTTCATCCTTCTGGAGTGAGTATTCAGCCTGGAATTCATATGCATTTTGTACTGTGCAGAATGTAGCTACCTGCTCGGGAGTTGTGTCATAGATGCACCTTTCCTGCAGGAGTTTATTGCCACATTCATTGTTTGGCTCAGTTCTTTAGGGTTGGTTTTGCAAGGTCTTTCAACTTTGGCCCAATCCCGCTTCGTACGAAATTTTTTCACAGCGCTGTCCCAAGTGTCCACAAAGAGCTGCTGCTTGAAACTGTCCACATGCACAACTCCCATACTGGTGTGCTCGTTTCACTACTTGGGGTTTGGTTTTCTCTTCTTTCTTTGAAATGACAAGCCTTCTTTCTGCATGCTACACACACCTTGTAGCAGTTTCAGTTTGAAGCATGTTGGTGATCACAAAACTCTGTGACCTATGTAGAGTGTGTCACTCTCCAGCACTGAATACACATCTGAGAGCTCCTTATACCACAGACACGCAAACACACCTTTTTGTGAAAATCCTCCTTCAGATCACATAGCAATTTAAGGGTTTCATGGAGAACATGAAGTCAATCGTGCTTTTTCACTCTGCAAACAATAGAAATGTCCTGTTGTACATACCCGTCTGAATTTCACTGCAAAATGCCCTTCCTTTCTGGTTTCTTGAAAGTTCTCAACACATTAGGAGATAGAGCGTGTTTGAGCAAGAGTGATGCAGTGTGCGTTTTCCTGGATTTCAAGTGACTTGGGAAACATACTCCTTATTTTTCCACATTGTCTAAGAAACAACATGAGGCTTGCAAGAGATTGAAACAATGCATCCCAAAACGTATTGCAGCAGTGAAAACACAAGTTTCTACAAAGACTTTGAATGAGCAAGAAAAGCCTAGTGTCTGAGTGTTCTTTCTGAGAAAAAAACACGCATTTCAACCTTCTGGAGTGAGTTTTCTGCCAGGAATTCATATGCATTTTGTACTCTGCAGAAATGATCTACCTGCTCGGGAGTTGTGTCAAAGAAGCACCTTTGCTGCAGGAGCTTATTGCAACATTCATTGTTTGGCTAAGTTCTTTAGGGTTAGAGCTCCTTTCACCACAGACAGGGAGACACATCTTTTTGTAAAAGTCCTACTTGAGGTGACTTGGAAAAGTAAGGGTTTCATTGAGAACATGAAGTCAATCATGCTTTTTCACTCTGCAACCGATAGAAATGACTTCTTGTACAGGCCCGTCTGAATTTCATTGCAAAATGCCCTTCATTTCTGGTTTCTTGAAAGTTCTCAACACATTAGGAGAAAGAGCGTGTTTGAGCAAGAATAATGCAGTGTGCGTTTTCCTGGATTTGAAGTGATTTGGGAAACATACTCCTTATTTTTCCACATTGTGTAAGAAAAAACATGAGACTTGCAAGAGATTGAAACAATACATCCCAAACCGTATTGCAGCAGTGAAAACACACGTTTCTACAAAGACTTTGAAGGAGCAAGCAAAAGCCTAGTGGCTGAGTGTTCTTCCTGAGAGAAACACATGCATTTCATCCTTCGGGAGTGAGTATTCAGCCTGGAATTCATATGCATTTTGTACTGTGCAGAATGTAGCTACCTGCTCGGGAGTTGTGTCATAGATGCACCTTTCCTGCAGGAGTTTATTGCCACATTCATTGTTTGGCTAAGTTCTTTAGGGTTGGTTTTGCAAGGTCTTTCAACTTTGGCCCAATCCCGCGTCGTACGAAATTTTTTCACAGCGCTGTTCCCAAGTGTCCACAAAGAGCTGCTGCTTGAAACTGTCCACATGCACAACTCCCATACTGGTGTGCTCGTTTCACTACCTGGACTTTTGTTTTCTGTTCTTTCTTTGAAATGACAAGCCTTCTTTCTGCATGCTACACACACCTTGTAGCAGTTTCAGTTTGAAGCATGTTGGTGCTCACAAACGCTGTGTAACCTATGTAGAGTTTGTCACTCTCCAGCACTAAATACACAATTGAGGCCTCCTTATACCACAGACACGCAAACACACCTTTTTGTGACAGTCCTCCTTCAGATCACATAGAAATTTAAGGGTTTTATGGAGAACATGAAATCAATCGTGCTTTTTCACTCTGCAAACAATAGAAATGTCCTGTTGTACATACCCGTCTGAATTTCACTGCAAAATGCCCTTCTTTTCTGGTTTCTTGAAAGTTCTCAACACATTAGGAGATAGAGCGTGTTTGAGCAAGAGTGATGCAGTGTGTGTTTTCCTGGATTTCAAGTGACTTGGGAAACATACTCCTTATTTTTCCACATTGTCTAAGAAACAGCATGAGGCTTGCAAGAGATTGAAACAATGCATCCCAAAACGTATTGCAGCAGTGAAAACACATGTTTCTACAAAGACTTTGAATGAGCAAGCAAAAGCCTAGTGGCTGAGTGTTCTTTCTGAGAAAAAAACACGCATTTCAACCTTCTGGGGTGAGATTTCTGCCAGGAATTCATATGCATTTTGTACTCTGCAGAAATGATCTACCTGCTCGGGAGTTGTGTCATAGAAGCACCATTGCTGCAGGAGCTTATTGCAACATTCATTGTTTGGCAAAGTTCTTATGGTTAGAGCTCCTTTCACCACAGACAGGGAGACACATCATTTTGTAAAAGTCCTACTTGAGGTGACTTGGAAAAGTAAGGGTTTCATTGAGAACATGAAGTCAATCATGCTTTTTCACTCTGCAACCAATAGAAATGACTTCTTGTACAGGCCCGTCTGAATTTCACTGCAAAATGCCCTTCATTTCTGGTTTCTTGAAAGTTCTCAACACATTAGGAGATAGAGCGTGTTTGAGCAAGAGTGATGCAGTGTGCGTTTTCCTTGATTTCAAGTGACTTGGGAAACATACTCCTCATTTTTCCACATTGTTTAAGAAACAACATGAGGCTTGCAAGAGATTGAAACAATGCATCCCAAAACATATTGCAGCAGTGAAAACACATGTTTCTACAAAGACTTTGAATGAGCAAGCAAAAGCCTAGTGGCTGAGTTTTCTTTCTGAGAAAAAAACACGCATTTCAAACTTCTGGAGTGAGTTTTCTGCCAGGAATTCATATGCATTTTTTACTCTGCAGAAATGATCTACCTGCTCGGGAGTTGTGTCATAGAAGCACCTTTGCTGCAGGAGCTTATTGCAACATTCATTGTTTGGCTAAGTTCTTTAGGGTTAGAGCTCCTTTCACCACAGACAGGGAGACACATCTTTTTGTAAAAGTCCTACTTGAGGTGACTTGAAAAAGTAAGGGTTTCATTGAGAACATGAAGTCAATCATGCTTTTTCACTCTGCAACCAATGGAAATGACTTCTTGTACAGGCCTGTCTGAATTTCACTGCAAAATGCCCTTCGTTTCTGGTTTCTTGAAAGTTCGCAACACATTAGGAGAAAGAGCGTGTTTGAGCAAGAGTGATGCAGTGTGCGTTTTCCTGGATTTGAAGTGATTTGGGAAACATACTCCTTATTTTGCCACATTGTGTAAGAAAAAATATGAGGCTTGCAAGAGATTGAAACAATGCATCCCAAAACGTATTGCAGCAGTGAAAACACACGTTTCTACAAAGACTTTGAAGGAGCAACCAAAAGCCTAGTGGCTCAGTGTTCTTTCATAGCGAAACACACGCATTTCTTCCTTCTGGACTGAGTTTTCAGCCAGGAATTCAGATGCATTTTGTACTGTGCAGAATGTAGCTACCTGCTCGGGTGTTGTGTCATAGAAGCACCTTTCCTGCAGGAGG
Organism: Miniopterus schreibersii; assembly: GCF_964146895.1. Lineage (NCBI taxonomy): Eukaryota > Metazoa > Chordata > Mammalia > Chiroptera > Miniopteridae > Miniopterus > Miniopterus schreibersii. The sequence goes on along the minus strand of NW_027669728.1, from coordinate 18,646 downwards.
TTATTGCAACATTCATTGTTTGGCTAAGTACTTTAGGGTTGGTTTGGGAAGGTGTTTGAACTTTGGCCATATCCAGTTTCGTACGAAATTTTTTAACAGCGTTGTTACCAAATGTCCACAAAGAGCTGCTGCTTGAATCTGTCCACATGCACATCTCCCATACTCGTGTTCTCATTTCACAACCTGGGTTTTGGTTTCCTCTTCTTTCTTTGAAATGACAAGCCTTCTCTCTCCATGCTACACACACTTTGTAGCAGTTTCAGTTCGAACCATGTTGGTGCTCTAAAAACGCTGTGTAACCTATGTAGAGTGTGTCACTCTCTAGCACTGAGTAGACAATTTAGAGCTCCTTTCACCGCAGGCATGCAAACATATCTTTTTGTAAAAGTCCTACTTTAGGTCTCTTAGAAATGTAAGCGTTTTCATCGAGAAAATGAAGTCGATCATGGTTTTGCACTCTGCAACCAATAGAAATGTCCTTTTGTACATGGCCGTCTGAATTTCACTGCAAAATGCCATTCTTTTCTGGTTTCTTGAAAGTTTTCAACACATAAGAGGAATAGCGTGCTTGAGCAAGAGTGATGCAGTGTGCGTTTTCCTGGACTTGAAGTGATTTGGGAAACATACTCCTTATTTTCCACATTGTGTAAGAAACAACATAAGGCTTGCAAGATATTGAAACAATGCATCCGAAAACGTATTCGAGCAGTGAAAACACACGTTTCTACAAAGACTTTGAAGGAGAAAGCAAAAGTCTAGTGGCTGAGTGTTCTTTCAGAGAGAAACACACGCATTTCTTCCTTCTGGATTGAGTTTTTAGCCAGGAATTCAGATGCATTTCGTACTGTGCAGAATGTAGCTACCTGCTAGGGGGTTGTGTCATAGAAGCACCTTTCCTGCAGGAGCTTATTGCAACATTCATTGTTTGGCTAAGTTCTTTAGGGTTGGTTTTGGAAGGTCTTTCAACTTTGGGCATATCCAGTTTCGTACGAAATTTTTTCACAGCGCTGTTCCCAAGTGTCCACAAAGAGCTGCTGCTTGAAACTGTCCACATGCACAACTCCCATTCTGGTGTGCTCATTTCAATACCTGGACTTTGGTTTTCTCTTCTTTCTTTGAAATGACAAGCCTTCTTTCTGCATGCTACACACACCTTGTAGCAGTTTCAGTTTGCAGCATGTTGGTGCTCTACAAACGCTGTGTAACCTATGTAGAGTGTGTCACTCTCCAGCACTGAATACACAACTTAGTGCTCCTTTCACCACAGACATGCAAACACATCTTTTGTGAAACTCCTCCTTCAGATCACTTAGAAATTTAAGGGTTTCATCGAGAACATGAAGTCAATCATGCTTTTGCACTCTGCAAACAATAGAAATGACCTCTTGTACATGCCCGTCTGAATTTCACTGCAAAATGCCCTTCTTTTCTGGTTTCATGAAAGTTCTCAACACATTAGGAGAAAGAGCGTGTTTCAGCAAGAGTGATGCAGTGTGCGTTTCCCTGGATTTCAATTGACTTGCGAAACATACTCCTTATTTTTCCACATTTCCTAAGAAACAACATGAGGCTTGCAAGAGATTGAAACAATGCATCCCAAAACGTATTCCAGCTGTGAAAACACACGTTTCTACAAAGACTTTGAAGGAGCAAGCAAAAGCCTAGTGGCTGAGTGTTCTTTCAGAGAAAAACACACGCATTTCCACCTTCTGGTGTGAGTTTTCTGCCGGGAATTCATATGCATTTTGTACTGTGCAGAATGGATCTACCTGCTCGGGAATTCTGTCATAGAAGCACCGTTTTTGCATGGGTTTATTGCAACATTCATTGTTTGTCTAAGTTCTTTAGGGTTGGTTTTGGAAGGTCTTTCAACTTTCGCCCAATCCCTCTTCGTAGGAAATTTTTTCACAGAGCTGTTTTCAAGTGTCGAGAAAGCGCTGTTGCTTGAAACTGTTCACGTGCACAACTCCCATACTGGTGTGCTCGTTTCAGTACCTGGAGTTTGGTTTCCTCTTCTTCTTTCAAATGACAAGCTGTTTTTCTGCATGCTACACACACCTTGTAGCAGTTTCAGTTTGAAGCATGTTGGTGCTCTCCTAACGCTGTGTAACATATGTAGTGTGTGTCACTCTCCAGCACTGATTACACAGCTTGGAGCTCCTTTCAGCACAGAAACGGAAACACATCTTTTTGTGAAAGTCCTACTTCAGATCACTTGGAAATGTAAGGATTTCATCGTGAACATGAAGTCAATCCTGCTTTTGAACTCTGCAAACAATAGAAATGAGCTCTTGTACATGCCCGTCTGAAATTCACTGCAAAATGCTCTTCTTTTCTGGTTTCTTGAAAGTGCTCAACACATTAGGAGAAAGAGCGTGTTTGAGCAAGAGTGATGCAGTGTGCGTTTTCCTGGATTTCAAGTGACTTGGGAAACATACTCCTTGTTTTTCCACATTGTCTAAGAAACAACATAAGGTTTGCAAGAGATTGAAACAATGCATCCCAAAACGTATTCTAAGAGTGAAAACACACGTTTCACTTCTTTCTGTATGCTACACACACCCTGTAGCAGTTTCAGTTTGAAGCATGTTGGTGCTCACAAACGCAGTGTAACCTATGTGGAGTTTGTCACTCTCCAGCACTAAATACACATCTGAGAGCTCCTTATACCACAGACACGCAAACACAACTTTTTGTGAAAGTCCTCCTTCATATCACATAGAAATTTAAGGGTTTCATGGAGAACATGAAGTCAATGGTGCTTTTTCACTCTGCAAACAATAGAAATGTCCTGTTGTACATACCCGTCTGAATTTCACTGCAAAATGCCCTTCTTTTCTGGTTTCTTGAAAGTTCTCAACACATTACGTGATAGACCGTGTTTGAGCAAGAGTGATGCAGTGTGCGTTTTCCTGGATTTCAAGTGACTTGGGAAACATACTCCTTATTTTTCCACATTGTCTAAGAAACAACATGAGGCTTGCAAGAGATTGAAACAATGCATCCCAAAACGTATTGCAGCAGTGAAAACACATGTTTCTACAAAGACTTTGAATGAGCAAGCAAAATCCTAGTGGCTGAGTGTTCTTTCTGAGAAAAAAACACGCACTTCAACCTTCTGGAGTGAGATTTCTGCCAGGAATTCATATGAATTTTGTACTCTGCAGAAATTATCTACCTGCTCGGGAGTTGTGTCAAAGAAGCACCGTTGCTGCAGGAGCTTATTGCAACATTCACTGTTTGGCTAAGTTCTTTAGGGTTAGAGCTCCTTTCACCAGAGACAGGGAGACACATCTTTTTGTAAAAGTCCTACTTGAGGTGACTTGAAAAAGTAAGGGTTTCATTGAGAACATGAAGTCAATCATGCTTTTTCTCTCTGCAACCAATAGAAATGACTTCTTGTACAGGCCTGTCTGAATTTCACTGCAAAATGCCCTTCGTTTCTGGTTTCTTGAAAGTTCTCAACACATTAGGAGAAAGAGTGTGTTTGAGCAAGAGTGATGCAGTGTGCGTTTTCCTGGATTTGAAGTGATTTGGGAAACATACTCCTTATTTTGCCACATTGTGTAAGAAAAAATATGAGGCTTGCAAGAGATTGAAACAATGCATCCCAAAACGTATTGCAGCAGTGAAAACACACGTTTCTACAAAGACTTTGAAGGAGCAACCCAAGCCTAGTGGCTCAGTGTTCTTTCATAGCGAAACACACGCATTTCTTCCTTCTGGACTGAGTTTTCATCCAGGAATTCAGATGCATTTTGTACTGGGCAGAATGTAGCTACCTGCTCTGGTGTTGTGTGATAGAAGCACCTTTCCTGCAGGAGCTTATTGCAACATTCATTGTTGGGCTAAGTTCTTTAGGGTTGGTTTGGGAAGGTGTTTGAACTTTGGCCAAATCCAGTTTCGTACGAAATTTTTTAACAGCGTTGTTACCAAATGTCCACAAAGAGCTGCTGCTTGAATCTGTCCATATGCACATCTCCCATACTGGTGTGCTCGTTTCACAACCTGGATTTTGGTTTCCTCTTCTTTCTTTGAAATGACAAGCCTTCTCTCTGCATGCTACACACACTTTGTAGCAGTTTCAGTTCGAACCATGTTGGTGCTCTAAAAACGCTGTGTAACCTATGTAGAGTGTGTCACTCTCTAGCACTGAATAGACAATTTAGAGCTCCTTTCACCGCAGGCACGCAAACATATCTTTTTGTAAAAGTCCTACTTTAGGTCTCTTAGAAATGTAAGCGTTTTCATCAAGAAAATGAAGTCGATCATGGTTTTGCACTCTGCAACCAATAGAAATGTCCTTTTGTACATGGCCGTCTGAATTTCACTGCAAAATGCCATTCTTTTCAGGTTTCTTGAAAGTTTTCAACACATAAGAGGAAGAGCGTGTTTCAGCAAGAGTGATGCAGTGTGCGTTTTCCTGGACTTGAAGTGATTTGGGAAACATACTCCTTATTTTCCACATTGTGTAAGAAACAACATGAGGCTTGCAAGATATTGAAACAATGCATCCGAAAACGTTTTCGAGCAGTGAAAACACACGTTTCTACAAAGACTTTGAAGGAGAAAGCAAAAGTCTAGTGGTTGAGAGTTCTTTCAGAGAGAAACACACGCATTTCTTCCTTCTGGATTGAGTTTTTAGCCAGGAATTCAGATGCATTTCGTACTGTGCAGAATGTAGCTACCTGCTAGGGGGTTGTGTCATAGAAGCACCTTTCCTGCAGGAGCTTATTGCAACATTCATTGTTTGGCTAAGTTCTTTAGGGTTGGTTTTGGAAGGTCTTTCAACTTTGGGCATATCCAGTTTCGTACGAAATTTTTTCACAGCGCTGTTTCCAAGTGTCCACAAAGAGCTGCTGCTTGAAACTGTCCACATGCACAACTCCCATTCTGGTGTGCTCATTTCACTACCTGGACTTTGGTTTTCTCTTCTTTCTTTGAAATGACAAGCCTTCTTTCTGCATGCTACACACACCTTGTAGCACTTTCAGTTTGCAGCATGTTGGTGCTCTACAAACGCTGTGTAACCTATGTAGAGTGTGTCACTCTCCAGCACTGAATACACAACTTAGTGCTCCTTTCACCACAGACATGCAAACACATCTTTTGTGAAACTCCTCCTTCAGATCACTTAGAAATTTAAGGGTTTCATCGAGAACATGAAGTCAATCATGCTTTTGCACTCTGCAAACAATAGAAATGACCTCTTGTACATGCCCGTCTGAATTTCACTGCAAAATGCCCTTCTTTTCTGGTTTCTTGAAAGTTCTCAACACATTAGGAGAAAGAGCGTGTTTCAGCAAGAGTGATGCAGTGTGCGTTTCCCTGTATTTCAATTGACTTGCGAAACATACTCCTTATTTTTCCACATTTCCTAAGAAACAACATGAGGCTTGCAAGAGATTGAAACAATGCATCCCAAAACGTATTCCAGCTGTGAAAACACACGTTTCTACAAAGACTTTGAAGAAGCAAGCAAAAGCCTAGTGGCTGAGTGTTCTTTCAGAGAGAAACACACGCATTTCAACCTTCGGTAGTGAGTTTTCTGCCAGGAATTCATATGCATTTTGTACTGTGCAGAATGGATCTACCTGCTCGGGAGTTCTGTCATAGAAGCACCGTTTTTGCATGGGCTTATTGCAACATTCATTGTTTGTCTAAGTTCTTTAGGGTTGGTTTTGGAAAGTCTTTCAACTTTTCCCCAATCCCTCTTCGTTGGAAATTTTTTCAGAGAGCTGTTTTCAAGTGTCGAGAAAGCGCTGTTGCTTGAAACTGTTCACATGCACAACACCCATACTGGTGTGCTCGTTTCAGTACCTGGAGTTTGGTTTCCTCTTCTTCTTTCAAATGACAAGCCGTTTTTCTGCATGCTACACACACCTTGTAGCAGTTTCAGTTTGAAGCATGTTGGTGCTCTCCTAACGCTGTGTAACGTATGTAGTGTGTGTCACTCTCCAGCACTGAATACACAGCTTGGAGCTCCTTTCAGCACAGAAACGGGAACACATCTTTTTGTGAAAGTCCTACTTCAGATCACTTGGAAATGTAAGGATTTCATCGTGAACATGAAGTCAATCCTGCTTTTTCACTCTGCAAACAATAGAAATTTCCTGTTGTACATACCCGTCTGAATTTCACTGCAAAATGCCCTTCTGCCGGGGCCAGCCGGCAGGCGAACGAGGACCTGATTGAGGGGGTGAGGATTAGAAAAGAAAGACTCATAGAAAAGGATGGGATCGGGAGGGCTACAGCCAAGGCAGAGCTGAGCTGAGCTGAGCCGGGCTGCGCCCCGAGTTTATTGATTACAAGCTTTTTATAGTGCACCCAGACCACAATACCCAAAACAGTGACCTTTTACCCAGTTCCTGCTCTGCACAAACATTCTTGTTTTTCTAGACACTCTGTCTCCAAGTCAAGGTCTTTGTGCAGGGTTTCTACTCCCTAAAGCAAAGGACACTATGTAATCTTAACTAAGCTACAGGAGGCAGAGGTGCTAGCTCTGCCGACCCACCCTGCGGGTCAACGTGCCAGAGATTTCTCTCTAAGGCGACGCTAGGGTCGGCGAGCCCCTGGAGAGACTCCAGGGCAGCACCCTACCAGGCAGAGGTGCTAGCTCTGCCGACCCACCCTGCGGGTCAACGTGCCAGAGATTTCTCTCTAAGGCGACGCTAGGGTCGGCGAGCCCCTGGAGAGACTCCAGGGCAGCACCCTACCAGGCAGAGGTGCTAGCTCTGCCGACCCACCCTGCGGGTCAACGTGCCAGAGATTTCTCTCTAAGGCGACGCTAGGGTCGGCGAGCCCCTGGAGAGACTCCAGGGCAGCACCCTGCCAGGGAGACTATTCAGGAGGGGCAGCCAGCCGGCTCCCCACATCTCCCCCTTTCTTTTCTAAACTAAAGACTTAGGCTCTAAAGCTTTTGGGCGGGTATGCAGGTGGAGAGTATGTAGTCCTATTTTTAGGACTTTAATATCTCTCATGAGTGTTTTCAGTATGCAGGGTGTTATTAAAAAACCAAGGACAACGAGAGTAGCCAATCCGGCCACTCCGAGAATTCCATGTTTCCAATCTGTTGCTGAGAGGAAATGTCCCCTCATTCCATTAACCCAAGATTGCGCCATTTCTGCAAGTGAGGTGTCTATCTTAGGCGCTTCCCTCAAGGCCAGAATTTCTTGATGGAGTTGTATTAAGTCTAGAGAGACATTACCATCATGCCAGACCCCTGCTAAATGCTTTTGCACTCTGTCCCAGGGGTAGGAAGAGCTGTTATATTCCTTACGGGTCACGCAAATGTGTTTAAAATCAGCATGACAGTCTAAGTCTAGCCGTAGCTTTAAACTTTGCACTTCTCGCCCTATGATGGTAAGGGTGTCATAGAGTGCATTAAGTCTTTCTTCTATTTTTAAATCTATCGCTTCCTGGGTTCCTAGTGCTTGAGTAACATTGGCACTAAGTTGATTCATCTGATGTGCTGTTTGTATACTTTGAGACAGCGATACGGCCGCGGTGACACTGGCCGCAATGACGGCCACCAGGGCAGTAATGCCTGCAATTAGGAGGCCGATAAATTTCTTGCTCCGCAGGAGGAGCTCGGTGGCCTCTTTGATCACCTGAAGCCCTCTATCATTATACCATTCTCCAGAAACATTTACAGGAATCATTACAAAGGTGGGTTGATACATGACCATAAGTTGATAGTTCAGAGATACATTATACACACAATTACTGATGGTACAATTATTGCATTGGATCTGCCAATATGAGGCATCCCGAATAATATTCAGGGCGCCCACGAGTAGGGCACAGGGCGGTGGGACACAGGTCTGTATTTTACGGAACTGCTGTGTCGGCCCCATGAGGACTGCTGTATTTCCCCGTTCGTCATTGGTATAGATGTCTCCCCCCATGGCAGCAATGAGTCGCTACAGCTGAGTTTGAAATGGCCCCTGGTTCACTGACCAAAAAGACTCGGCAAGGGCCTTCCATTCCGGGCCTGCAGCAGACCAATCATGGATTGGGGACCCCCCGGTTGCATTGATTAATACACCAAGTTTCCCTCTACAGTTCATCCAATGTGGTTGCTTTGTACGATTGGTGAGATCAGGTTCACAGATAGGCACCCCTTCCGGGGGATTTGTGGCGCTGCCCACAGCGATCTTACTAGGATACCATAGGTCCACATGCCAACGTGTCCAATCTGAAACCGACAAAGTCCAAGGCTGTTGACGGCCATCAAGAGAAAAGACTCCGCTGAGTACCGGCAGTAAGGACTCAGACTTAGTAATGCCAATTTTAAAGCAGCCCGCTACCCCATCATTTTTTGAAAAGCAGATGGGCTGATTCTTGGCGTGTCCATGATAAGTAAAGTTCGAAGCCTTCACTGGCTGAATATGAATACTAGAGTGTCCTCCCACTGCCCAGGTGTCATTGGTGTAAATCACCACCTCCTCATGCTGCCAGGTTACAGGTTGCAGCAATGGAGGACTGGGCAGGTAGGCCCAGTGAACCGCCGCAGAGGCTCTAGGGGCGGCCGCGACCAGGGCTATCATAGCCAGAAACAACCGTTCAGGAGTGACCTCCATTCTCTGGTTCTGCACCATCCTCCTCGCCTGGTCGGTCGGTCGCGCGAGGGTCTCCGTCACCGAGGTCTGGGGCGCTGGATTCCGTCGAGATGGAGCTCGGCCGCGCAGGGGCGTTCTGGAACGCATGCCGTACCAGCCTCTCCGGGAGCCACCGCGGCGCTTCAGCATCCTGTGGAAAAACACACACATGCCCTCGGCCCCAGATTAATACCGGATCTGGCCCATGCCAAGCCCCATCAAGCGGATCCTTCCATCTCACCAAGGCTTGGTGCTTAGATGAACTCGGCTGCCAAAGCCTTTGGGCTGCAGAGTGGCCTTCAGCATCCAAAATTAAAAAATTAAGAATAAAAAGAGCATGATTTAACTGATTCTGGGGGGTTAGGGGGTACAGCTCCCCCTTTTTTATTCTAATTAATTGATTTTTGAGGGTGCTGTGCGCACGCTCGACTATGCCTTGGTCCTGTGGGTTGTAAGGGATTCCAGTCTTGCTCTGAATTCCTAGTTGGGCGCAAAAATTCTGAAAACGCTGGCTAGTGTAACCAGGGCCATTATCAGTTTTTATTATTTTAGGTTGTCCTATAATGGCCATGCAGCGTAAGCAGTGAGCAATAACTTGAGTACTGGACTCACCCGGCAAGGCCGAGGCTATTATAAAGCCTGAATACGTGTCCACTGTAACATGAACAAATTTTTGCCTACCAAAGCTAGGGATATGGGTGACATCCATTTGCCACAGATGGTTGGGCAGCAGCCCTCGGGGGTTGACTCCATAATGAGGAATAGTAGTAAGAGCAGGACATGTGGGGCAGTCTTTTACTATTTGACGAGCTGCCTCTCTGGAGATTTTGAACTGGAGTCGGAGAGTATGCGCATTTTGGTGGTGCAGGGCATGGGATGCCTGGGCGGCGGGCACTCCGACGAGGTAAAGTCGGGTGGCTTCGTCTGCCCGTCTATTGCCATCAGCTAAAGGCCCAGGTAAATTAGTGTGGGCGCAGATGTGCCCAAAATAACAAGAGTGACTGCGATTTAAAATGGCTGTTTGTATGGCCAGAAATAATTGCTGCACAGTGGAGTTAGTGGTGCCAATAAAGGGCACAGTTTCAATACATGAGAGCCCTCGGACTACATAGTGACTGTCAGATATGATGTTTATAGGCTTGTGTGCAAAGTCAACAAGCACCCGACATACAGCAGCTAATTCAACCTCTTGGACTGAAGAATAGGGGGTGGCCCATCTGACAACTCGTTGCTCATGCACATAGGCGGCGGTGCCCGATGAAGAGCCATCAGTAAATACCGTGTCAGCATCAGGCAAAGGCTGGTCCGTCACTATCTTGGGAAAGATAACAGAATGCCTGAGAAAAAACTGTAAAAGTTTATTTGGAGGGTAATGATTGTCCACCTGTCCTGGGAATTCAGCTAGAGCAATGCCCCAAGGTGTGCATTTCTGGAATAACCAGTTTATCTGGGCCTGAGAATAAGGCACTAAGATGGCCGCAGGCTCTCGTCCGAAATATCGACAAGATTCTTCTCGAGCCTGTTGGATAAGAATTGCCACATGCTCGTAATAAGGGGTTAACACTCGAGCAGGTGAAGATGGGAGATGCACCCAGCGGAGTGGGCGGTCCTGCCATAGGACGGCCGTGGGGGAATGGGTGGTGGCCAGGATGCAGGCATACCAAGGCTTGCTATAATCACAAAAAGTCGCCTGCTGTGATTTTATGGCTGTCTCGACCCTTTGTAGGGCCGCCCGTCCCGCCTGTGTAAGTTGTCTTGGCGAAGACGGGCTTGAGTCACCCTTGAGAATGTCAAACAGGGGTTTTAACTCTCCAGTAGTTAAGCCTAAATAAGGTCTGATCCAATTAATGTCTCCAAGCAGCTTTTGAAAGTCATTTAAAGTACGGAGGTCGTCCACTCTGAGGGACACCTTCTGACAAGAAAATAGGTCAGGCTGAAGATGAAATCCCAAGTAAGCAAATGGAGGATGACGCTGCACCTTCTCTGGGGCAATAATCAACCCCTGCTTACTCAAGTCCTGTTCAAGGTCTGCAAAAGCCCTAAGTAAAATTTCTTCTTGACTAGCTGCAATTAATATATCATCCATATAGTGACACAAATAGATAGTGGGATAGATCCGCCGGACTCGGGACAGAGTTGCGGCTACAAATTTTTGACACAAGGTGGGGCTATTTGCCATCCCCTGCGGCAGCACTCTCCACAGGTATCGTTGCATGGGTTCTTTGAAATTTGCTGATGGGACACTAAAAGCAAATCTCTTGCAATCCTGTGGATGAAGGGGAATAGTATAAAAATAGTCTTTCAGGTCAATAATTATTTTGAAAGTGCCTCGGGGGATGGCCGCAGGAGTGGGCAGTCCTGGCTGAAGAGCGCCCATAAGTTCCATAGTCTCATTAACTTTTCTTAAATCCTGGAGCAATCTCCACTTTCCAGATTTCTTTTTAATAACAAATATGGGGGAATTCCAGGGGGAGTTAGAAGGCTCTATGTGGCCCTGCCGGAGCTGGTCCTGCATCAGGTCCTTAGCGGCAGCTATTTTTTCCTCAGACAGGGGCCATTGATCTACCCACACAGGCTGATCTGATTTCCAAGTTATCTTATCAGCGTGGGTAACAGGAATATCAAAGGCCCCACCTAAAAATACCCTAGGCCTGTGCGACTAGGGCGTGGCTGGGGCTGCAAAGGTTCCGTAATTCCATCTCCTGCTTTTCCAAGTCCCTGATCAGGGAGGAGACCTTGGTCAAATAGCTGTTGTGTGACTGCTGGATTGGAGCTGTGGAGATATACTCCCATACGCTCCATAACATCTCTTCCCCAAAGATTAACGGGGAGGTCTTGTAAAATATAAGGTTGAAACTCTCCCTGATGTCCCTCATTGTCAGTCCAGGTTAATAATCGTGAACTTATCTTGGGGGCTTTACTTTGGCCAATGCCCTGCAAGTCTGTCATGGCCGGGTGAAGAGGCCATTGAGGAGGCCAATGTTTCTGAGAAAGTACGGAGACATCTGCTCCCGTGTCTAATTTTTGTCAAATCCATAGTAACATTCTTGGTAGTGGGTAACTTTTTCCACGCTCTTTTGGCAGCCGCGGCTACCTGTGCATAAGTCCCCATTCCATACTGAAGTTGGGCCGGTGTATCGGCAAAGGGGCCTTCCCCTAAAAGCCCTTGCAGGTCTGAGGGTATATTATTGCGCAGGTTAAGGCGGTGTACTTTTTCACATTGTTCTGTGTACTCAGATTTCCACAATAAGTAATCCCCTCCAGACAGACAGGCCCGAGCCAATAGCTTCCAATCATTGGGACACATAGTATATTCGGTGTCCAAGGCATCGAGAATGGCCTCCGTATAAGGTGCCGTGGGCCCATATTGGGCACAGGCAAGTTTAAGTTCTTTTAATTTTTTAAAATCAATAGGCCCATAAAATCTATGCGGGGGATTGTTGCCCTGCGCAGGCTGCTCAAAAATTGGATAACATATGGATGCTTCTTCTTCAAAGCCTTCTAATGACTCTCCCTGTTGCCGCGCCTGAGCTAAAGCCAATTGCAGCGCTGACCTAGGTGGAATCTCTGTTTTTACTTTACTCCATCCGGGGTCGTTGATTTGACCCGGCCCTTTCTGTGCTAGGGCAAGCAGGGCTCGCTCTCGGGGGTCTGATATTTTAACCCCTGCCTGTCCAGCGTGCGGCAAGGCAGTCCTCGCTGCAGCAACACCAAAACCCGTCCCAGGGTAACTAGGGGGGTCATCTGTACCTTCTCTCATCCCGCCAGAGCCTGGACCCTGCAAGAGATCTCTCATCTGCTGCAACATTTCCTGCATCTCCTCTGCGGTAACTGCGGAGGGGGTAGGGCCAGACCTTTTTGTGCATTCCTCTGAAAGGAGTGCAAACTCCCCATATCTCTCTCTCTCATACTCTGCGGCAGTTTCTTCAAGATCTCCCTCTTCCTTTGGTGTAAGTCTATCAGGCCGACTATTGCCCACAAGGGGCCCCGGCTCAAGCGGGGGAGCGGTGGCCACATCCTCAGAGTGTGGATCTTTCCCAGAGTCGGCACGGACCTCTAGGGGAGGATTCATGCGGGTGCCTTCATGGCGTGGGTCAAGGCTGTCCCTAACCAAATTCCAAAGAGAAAAAGTTTCTACTGGCATCTTTTGGGGTCCATGGGCCTGAAAATATCCCTGCAAGCGTTCTCCTACCTTATTCCAAGTTTCTAAATTCACCGTGCCCTCCTCAGGGAACCAGGGGCACACTTCCTCCACAAACTGCAAAAATGTACGCAGTTGTGAGGTACTAACCTTGGCGCCCCTAGAACGGAGCATTGTTTTTAAGACTTGTGCGAACAGCATTCTACTATTCTCCTGTCCCATAATTTCCTTACTCCCGATGTACTAACCGCCCTCTCCGCTACCGTGGTTGCACTTACCCAGTAGCAATGCGCGCTCCCCGAGCGGTGTCCTCTACCGTTGTCCCAGGTTTTCAGGTCCCTGTTCGGGCGCCACTTGCCGGGGCCAGCCGGCAGGCGAACGAGGACCTGATTGAGGGGGTGAGGATTAGAAAAGAAAGACTCATAGAAAAGGATGGGATCGGGAGGGCTACAGCCAAGGCAGAGCTGAGCTGAGCTGAGCCGGGCTGCGCCCCGAGTTTATTGATTACAAGCTTTTTATAGTGCACCCAGACCACAATACCCAAAACAGTGACCTTTTACCCAGTTCCTGCTCTGCACAAACATTCTTGTTTGTCTAGACACTCTGTCTCCAAGTCAAGGTCTTTGTGCAGGGTTTCTACTCCCTAAAGCAAAGGACACTATGTAATCTTAACTAAGCTACAGGAGGCAGAGGTGCTAGCTCTGCCGACCCACCCTGCGGGTCAACGTGCCAGAGATTTCTCTCTAAGGCGACGCTAGGGTCGGCGAGCCCCTGGAGAGACTCCAGGGCAGCACCCTGCCAGGGAGACTATTCAGGAGGGGCAGCCAGCCGGCTCCCCACACCCTTCTTTTCTGGTTTCTTGAAAGTTCTCAACACATTAGGAGATAGAGCGTGTTTGAGCAAGAGTGATGCAGTGTGCGTTTTCCTGGATTTCAAGTGACTTGGGAAACATACTCCTTATTTTTCCACATTGTCTAAGAAACAACATGAGGCTTGCAAGAGATTGAAACAATGCATCCCAAAACGTATTGCAGCAGTGAAAACACATGTTTCTACAAAGACTTTGAATGAGCAAGCAAAAGCCTAGTGGCTGAGTGTTCTTTCTGAGAAAAAAACACGCACTTCAACCTTCTGGAGTGAGATTTCTGCCAGGAATTCATATGAATTTTGTACTCTGCAGAAATTATCTACCTGCTCGGGAGTTGTGTCATTGAAGCACCTTTGCTGCAGGAGCTTATTGCAACATTCATTGTTTGGCTAAGTTCTTTAGGGTTAGAGCTTCTTTCACCACATACAGGGAGACACATCTTTTTGTAAAAGTCCTACTTGAGGTGACTTGGAAAAGTAAGGGTTTCATTGAGAACATGAAGTCAATCATGCTTTTTCACTCTGCAACCAATAGAAATGACTTCTTGTACAGGCCCGTCTGAATTTCACTGCAAATTGCCCTTCATTTCTGGTTTCTTGAAAGTTCTCAACACATTAGGAGAAAGAGCGTGTTTGAGCAAGAGTGATGCAGTGTGCGTTTTCCTGGATTTGAAGTGATTTGGGAAACATACTCCTAATTTTTCCACATTGTGTAAGAAAAAACATGAGGCTTGCAAGAGATTGAAACAATGCATCCCAAAATGTATTCTAAGAGTGATAACACACTTTTCTACAAAGAGTTTGAAGGAGCAAGCAAAAGCCTAGTGGCTGAGTGTTCTTCCAGAGAGAAACACATGCATTTCATCCTTCCTGAGTGAGTATTCAGTCTGGAATTCATGTGCATTTTGACCTGTGCAGAATGTAGCTACCTGCTCGGGAGTTGTGTCATAGATGCACCTTTCCTGCAGGAGTTTATTGCCACATTCATTGTTTGGCTAAGTTCTTTAGGGTTGGTTTTGGAAGGTCTTTCAACTTTGGCCCAATCCCGCTTCGTACGTAAGTTTTTCACAGCGCTGTTCCCAAGTGTCCACAAAGAGCTGCTGCTTGAAACTGTCCACATGCACAACTCCCATACTGGTGTGCTCGTTTCACTACCTGGACTTTGGTTTCCTCTTCTTTCTTTGAAATGACAAGCCTTCTTTCTGCATGCTACACACACCTTGTAGCAGTTTCAGTTTGAAGCATGTTGGTGCTCTCCAAACGCTGTGTAACCTATGTAGAGTGTGTCGCTCTCCAGCACTGAATACACAACTGAGAGCTCCTTTTACCACAGACACGCAAACACACCTTTTTGTGAAAGTCCTACTTCAGGTCACTTGGAAATGTAAGCGTTTCTTCGAGAACAAGAAGTCAATCATAGTTTTGAACTCTGCAAACAATAGAATTGTCCTGTTGTACATACCCGTCTGAATTTCACTACAAAATGCCCTTCTTTTCTGGTTTCTTGAAAGTTCTCAACACATTAGGAGAAAGAGCGTGTTTGAGCAAAGGTGATGCAGTTTGCGTTTTTCTGGATTACAAGTGGTTTGGGAACCATACTCCTTGTTTTCCACATTGTCTAAGAAACAACATGAGGTTTGCAAGAGATTGAAACAATGCATCCCAAAACGTATTCTAAGAGTTAAAACAAACGTTTCTACAAAGAGTTTGAAGGAGCAAGCAAAAGCCTAGTGGCTGAGTGTTCTTCCAGAGAGAAACACATGCATTTCATCCTTCGGGAGTGAGTATTCAGCCTGGAATTCATATGCATTTTGTACTGTGCAGAATGTAGCTACCTGCTCGGGAGTTGTGTCATAGATGCACCTTTCCTGCAGGAGTTTATTGCCACATTCATTGTTTGGCTAAGTTCTTTAGGGTTGGTTTTGCAAGGTCCTTCAACTTTGGCCCAATCCCGCGTCGTACGAAATTTTTTCACAGCGCTGTTCCCAAGTGTCCACAAAGAGCTGCTGCTTGAAACTGTCCACATGCACAACTCCCATACTGGTGTGCTCGTTTCACTACCTGGACTTTTGTTTTCTGTTCTTTCTTTGAAATGACAAGCCTTCTTTCTGCATGCTACACACACCTTGTAGCAGTTTCAGTTTGAAGCATGTTGGTGCTCACAAACGCTGTGTAACCTATGTAGAGTTTGTCACTCTCCAGCACTAAATACACAATTGAGGCCTCCTTATACCACAGACACGCAAACACACCTTTTTGTGACAGTCCTCCTTCAGATCACATAGAAATTTAAGGGTTTTATGGAGAACATGAAATCAATCGTGCTTTTTCACTCTGCAAACAATAGAAATGTCCTGTTGTACATACCCGTCTGAATTTCACTGCAAAATGCCCTTGTTTTCTGGTTTCTTGAAAGTTCTCAACACATTAGGAGATAGAGCGTGTTTGAGCAAGAGTGATGCAGTGTGTGTTTTCCTGGATTTCAAGTGACTTGGGAAACATACTCCTTATTTTTCCACATTGTCTAAGAAACAGCATGAGGCTTGCAAGAGATTGAAACAATGCATCCCAAAACGTATTGCAGCAGTGAAAACACATGTTTCTACAAAGACTTTGAATGAGCAAGCAAAAGCCTAGTGGCTGAGTGTTCTTTCTGAGAAAAAAACACGCATTTCAACCTTCTGGGGTGAGATTTCTGCCAGGAATTCATATGCATTTTGTACTCTGCAGAAATGATCTACCTGCTCGGGAGTTGTGTCATAGAAGCACCATTGCTGCAGGAGCTTATTGCAACATTCATTGTTTGGCAAAGTTCTTATGGTTAGAGCTCCTTTCACCACAGACAGGGAGACACATCATTTTGTAAAAGTCCTACTTGAGGTGACTTGGAAAAGTAAGGGTTTCATTGAGAACATGAAGTCAATCATGCTTTTTCACTCTGCAACCAATAGAAATGACTTCTTGTACAGGCCCGTCTGAATTTCACTGCAAAATGCCCTTCATTTCTGGTTTCTTGAAAGCTCTCAACACATTAGGAGAAAGAGCGTGTTTGAGCAAGAGTGATGCAGTGTGCGTTTTCCTTGATTTCAAGTGACTTGGGAAACATACTCCTCATTTTTCCACATTGTTTAAGAAACAACATGAGGCTTGCAAGAGATTGAAACAATGCATCCCAAAACGTGTTGCAGCAGTGAAAACACATGTTTCTACAAAGACTTTGAATCAGCAAGCAAAAGCCTAGTGGCTGAGTGTTCTTTCTGAGAAAAAAACACGCATTTCAACCTTCTGGAGTGAGTTTTCTGCCAGGAATTCATATGCATTTTGTACTCTGCAGAAATGATCTACCTGCTCGGGAGTTGTGTCAAAGAAGCACCTTTGCTGCAGGAGCTTATTGCAACATTCATTGTTTGGCTAAGTTATTTAGGGTTGGTTTGGGAAGGTGTTTGAATTTGGCCAAATCCAGCTTTGTACGAAATTTTTTCACAGCGCTGTTAACAAATGTCCACAAAGAGCTGCTGCTTGAAACTGTCCACATGCACATCTCCCATACCGGTGTGCTCGTTTCACAACCTGGTTTTTGGTTTCCTCTTCTTTGAAATGACAAGCCTTCTCTCTGCATGTTACACACAGCTTGTAGCAGTTTCAGTTCGAACCATGTTGGTGCTCTAAAAACGCTGTGTAACCTATGTAGAGTGTGTCACTATCTAGCACTGAATAGACAATTTAGATCTCCTTTCACCGCAGGCACGCAAACATATCTTTTTGTAAAAGTCCTACTTTAGGTCACTTAGAAATGTAAGCGTTTTCATCGAGAAAATGAACTCCATCATGGTTTTGCACTCTGCAACCAATAGAAATGTACTTTTGTACATGGCCGTCTGAATTTCACTGCAAAATGCCCTTCTTTTCCGGTTTCCTGAAAGTTTTCAACACATTAGGGGAAGAGCGTGTTTGAGCAAGAGTGATGCAGTGTGCGTTTTCCTGGACTTGAAGTGATTTGGGAAACATACTCTTTATTTTCCACATTGTGTAAGAAACAACATGAGGCTTGCAAGATATTGAAACAATGCATCCGAAAACGTATTCGAGCAGTGAAAACACACATTTCTACAAAGACTTTGAAGGAGAAAGCAAAAGTCTAGTGGCTGAGTGTTCTTTCAGAGAGAAACACACGCATTTCTTCCTTCAGGACTGAGATTTTAGCCAGGAATTCAGATGCATTTCGTACTGTGCAGAATGGATCTACCTGCTCGGGCGTTCTGTCATAGAAGCACCGTTTTTGCATGGGCTTATTGCAACATTCATTCTTTGTCTAATTTCTTAAGGGTTGGTTTTGGAAGGTCTTTCAACTATGGCCCAATCCGTCTTCGTAGGCAATTTTTTCACAGCGCTGTTTTCAAGTGTCCAGAAAGAGCTGCTGCTTGAAACTGTCCACATGCACAACTCCCATACTGGTGTGCTCGTTTCAGTACCCGGAGTTTGCTTTCCTCTTCTTCTTTCAAATGACAAGCCGTTTTTCTGCATGCTACACACACCTTGTAGCAGTTTCAGTTTGAAGCATGTTGGTGCTCTCCAAACGCTGTGTAATCTATGTAGAGTGTGTCACTCTCCAGCACTGAATACACAGCTTAGAGCTCCTTTCAGCACAGAAACGGAAACACATCTTTTTGTGAAAGTCCTACTTCAGATCACTTGGAAAAGTAAGGGTTTCATCGAGAACATGAAGTCAATCCTGCTTTTGAACTCTGCAAACAATAGAAATGAGCTCTTGTACATGCCCGTCTGAAATTCACTGCAAAATGCTCTTCTTTTCTGGTTTCTTGAAAGTCCTCAACACATTAGGAGAAAGAGCGTTTTTGAGCGAGGGTGATGCAGTTTGCGTTTTTCTGGATTACAAGTGGTTTGGGATACATACTCCTTGTTTTTCCACATTGTCTAAGAAACAACATGAGGTTTGCAAGAGATTGAAACAATGCATCCCAAAACGTATTCTAAGAGGGAAAACACACGTTTCTACAAAGACTTTGAAGGAGCAAGC
>NW_027669729.1:0-75233 GCF_964146895.1 Miniopterus schreibersii | reverse complement strand
TGATGCTGGAAATGGATTCTCATTCTTGAACAGTCACAGCATGCAGTTATGTCCGCACGTGCCAAAAGGCGGCTTCTAACAGAAAAATACAGTTTGCACATACTTCTACAAAGGGAATTTGGTTTAACTGTGAAATGAACGTAAAACCCCGGCCTGGTTCCCTGCTGTCTCCCTAAAGCGAGGGTATCGAACGATGGTATCAAGCGAGGGTATAAAGCGATGAAGCAAACGCATCATCCTTTATAACTTATCACTGCAAATTCCGACCCTTGCACACAAGGCCTTTCCTTGAACTCCCTTATCACCCAAGGGAAAATGGTAAACTCTATTGGACTTTCACTGATTTCTTAATCCACCACAGTCTCTACCACACAGAAAGAATTTTGGCTTCTGATACCATCAGAAAACACAACTTAGCCACTTCTGCAATTGTAAAGGCCATGCATTCACGGGGCGGGTAATTCAGAGAGTCCATTGTCAAGGCAAACAATACATAAACAGGCACATTAGATGCTCTCGCTTTATCTTGCCATTTATTCCATGTGCTGCATATATCCATGGCTGAATGCCTTTCCACAGGGACATTCTGCACCTAATTTCTACGCAGGAAAAGAATCTTTGCTTGAAACACCTTTTAATCTGAAAAAGCTTCTCACGTGCACTACTTATATTGGAAGGTCCCTCCTATAGTTCTCACACGTTAAATACGTGCAGTTAACACAGCAAATCTGGTATCATCTCCTCTGAGGATAATCAAAAAGTATTTAAAAATCATGTCAAGCCCAAACCTGACAAAGTTGGAATCTCTTCCGTTTTCTCCAGCCATGCATTCAACAGTTCCCACCACAACTTGGTTGTGATGGGCAGTGTACCCAGGAAGGCCAGCGATACAATTCAGTAAATACATGGTGGTTGTGATGATCAATAGAGGGATGTGGTGGCACAGCAGCCTCAGCATTTTCATGAAGGAGGATACTGGAAAATTGTGGAGGGGGTTCTAGGAAGCACATCACAGAACTTCTCTTTAATGCATGGTAGGCAGGCCTGAGGGTGGTGTTGGTGACCTGAGGTGTGAGATCAGAGAAATAGGCCAAAGAATCTACTTTCATTCTGAGTGACAGAGGAAACAGACATGACCTCATCATCCTTCAGCCTCCCCCAAGTGAACATGATTGGCACTGCGGTGCTCAGAACTTCCAGCCTCATCCTCATACCGTGATGATGTCACAGGCTGTATTTCTCCCAGCTTCAGTGTGTTCATGTGAGAAAACAATGTCCCAGCTACCTGGCAATCCAGAGGCAAGTGAAGAGTTGGTCTCTGCTCACCTGTTATCATCTATGTCCCCTCTCCTGATGCCAACATACACTCATAGTTCTCACTGTTGATCTGGAAAGGAAAAATGGGCTCCACAGGAGAGGGCAGGCGTCTAAACCACAAACCCAAAAAGCAGGGGATCACACCAAGCTCTCTAATGGCATTTCCTGCAAGGACCCACCTAAGCAATCCTGTCAGATCCCGAAACATGGTGATCAGAGACGAAGTTGAAGAAGTGAATGCTGCTGTTCTGCCTGCAGTTGTAGGCCTGTCGTTCATACTGCAGGTACCACTGAATGTGAGTGGAATGGGTCACCCTGTATCCTGCAGCTTGAGGAGTGTGTGGAGAGGAACCTGTCACCTTCCAACTTGGACACACTTCTTGCCGCAGGCCATGCAGGGAGCCTCCTCTCTCCTGCGATGGCTATGAGAGGATCCTTCACAATCACAGTATCGTGGATGTAGGGGTTTTTGTGAAAGAGCAGCACAGTCTTGCAGCGATTGCTGCCATGCCAGGCTTCCTTCACCTGCAATAGGATAGTGGATCCGGTTTAGGGTGATAACTTATTCCAGAACTCCCGCCTATTCCTTCCTGCAGGGATAGGATTTTTTCACAAGCTCTCTACCTCCCCAGCCGTGGTCTGCACAGCCTGACCTTCAGATTGATCATGTGGCTGAGCATGGTTTCATCTTGGTCACTGATAATGGCTGACAATTCCAGATTGTTGACAAATTGCAGCAGGTCAAAACGCCTGCACGCTGCAAGCTGAACATGAAACAGCTACAAAAAGGAGCAGATCCTTAAAGCAGCTTGGATTGCTCCCACCTCTCTAACCCCTAGCCCAGCTCCTTCACCATAAGATGCAAAAAGAGAGCACAGTGGTTCTTGTGGGCTCCATGTGTTTATACACACACGGGCACACTGTTTTCCTGACAGCCTTTGACCTCGCCTACATACTTGCCTGCTGAGTGCTTAACAGGATACCTTTATTTGTGGACATCACTCATTCCTGCCTCTCACTGACTTGGATATACAGAGGACTTGGACACGCAGCCCCCCTCGAGTGCAGCATTACCCCAAGAAGAACCTGAGTGACACAGAGCAGTGTGGAGGCAATGGCCCTTGTTCTGCGCATGAGTCTGATCTGGGACGGCGCTCCTGAAGCCCAGGGAGAGTTTTTGTGGTACTGGTGAGATAAAAGGGTGTCTCTGAGATTTTGGATCACACTGTTCTCACTATCCTGAGCTTCACTCCAATGTGTCTATTTGATTCTGAGCTACCGATCCCCACTAATACATTTCTCATGCACTAGGGCAGGCATATTGCGTTCCCTTCTGTAGAGTCAAGGATACACTATTGACTCAGCATCTGGCAATGCACTGAACGTTAGTGCTTTTCAGTTCTAAACAGGGCTGCCGCCGCTGCCAGGTACTGGGCTTGAGCCAGCAGAAGGATCTGCTCACTTGTAAGTTCACGGGCTACATTCCTAACTTAAGTGCCCGGAGCACATCCAGTGGGGACCAGGTGCACTTCCCACTGAGCCAATCCTCTTCGTGCTCCTGCTCGACTGGCTCTTCTTGTGGATGTTTTGTTTCTATCTGTGCCTGAGGCTCAACATCAACCACTACCTTCATGACTTTTATGGCGTCCTCTCACCCAGGACAAACTGCTCCCTGCCAATTAATTCCTCCTCAATCAATTCCTTCTCCTCTCCCTGCTCCACCCTGTCTGGCCCTTGTAGAAACTCATGATACATTTCCTCTGCCAAAGCATAACTTACCCACTTCTGCAACTGTAAGGCCCAGCCCTCCCAGGGACTGGTCGATCATTCCAAGGCAGCCAATCGTAAGGCTCAAACCAACACACAAACAACAGACAGACAGACAGACAGACAGACAGACAGACACGGTACTTGCTCTTAATTTATCTTTCTAACTACATGCCATGCTCTGGATGTCTCCGCATCTCAATGCTTTCCCACAGGGACATTCTGCATCTATTTCCTGTGCAGGGAAACAATGTTTGCTTGAAAACACATATTTCGCTGAGAAAGCTTCTCATGTGCACGACTCTTCTTTGAAGTAAAATGGACAGTCCCTCCTATTTATCTCACAGTGTGGGAGGTCCCCTGAACACAACAAACCTCCTATTGTCTCCTCTGACTATTACTAAAGAATACTGAATAATCCCCAATCTGTAAAATGGGTCACTGCCGCCAGTGGGATCTCTTAAGTTTCCACCAGCCCTGTGTTCAACATGTGCCGCCACAACCCGTTTATAACGGGCAGTGTTTTCAGGATGACCTGTGGAGGAATAAGGAGACACTTAAGGAAATATATGGTGGTTGTGATGATCAATAGAGGCAAGTGGTTCCAGAGCAGCCTCAGCCTTTGCATTCTCATGCTGAAACACCACGTGGCAGCATTTTCTCCTCAAATGGTATTATTGCAGATGCTCACTCTGAATTCTTACTTTTGTCCAGAGGCGGCAGAAAGTTTCTTACCAACGATTGTTCTGGGGATGCTGGCAATGCATTCTCACACTTTTCCACCAGGTGTCGGCATGATTTCACGAGTAATTTTATTGGGGATGCTGGAAAAGCATTCACAATTCCATTCAACAGGTGGAAACATTTTCAACAGGATGAATCCATTGGTGAACTCGTGGATGCATTCTCACTTTTACCCACCAGGTGACAGTATTGTTCGAACTGAGGATCATACTTGGGATGCTTGTGGAGATGCAGAAGATGCATTTTCTCGTTTGTCCACCAGGTGGTGGCATTTTGACACCACGAGATTTTATTGGCTATGCTGACAATGGAAGCTAATGTGTGTCAAGCAGGCAGCAGAATTATTTTACCGCACGGTTTCCCTGGAGATGCTTGCAATGGTTCTATATTTATCAGTTGGCGTCAATATTATACTAGTGAATATCAGGAATGTTCTGGAAGTGCATTCTCACGCTTTTCCACCAGGTGGCAGAATTTCCCCACAAAGTACTTTTACTGAGGATGCTGGCAAGGCATTCCCACGTTTTTTTCTACAGCTGTCTGCATTTTCCCTCCACTGTCCCATTTTGGGGAAACTGGCAATGCATTTTGGCGCTGAAACATGAGATGGCAGCATTTTTCCACCAACGATTCTGTTTGAGATGCTGGCAATGCTTTCCCACGTTTGTCTTAACACGTTTGTGGAAGCATTTTTACTACCAAATTATATTATTGGGGGTGTTGAAAATTCAGTCTCAAGTTTGAAAAAGACTTGGCTACATTTTCCACAAATGTGATTATTTTGTGGATGTTGACAAGGCATTCTCACGTTTTAACAGCCATTGAACCTACTTTCCCAAAAATGATTCTATTGGGAATAGTGGCGTGGCACTTTCACTTTTGTTCAATAGCTGGCAACACTTTCACCACAAAGTATCGTTTGGGGAATGCTGGAAGCACGTTCGTCCAACGTACTTCGTAGAAGTACTTTTCCACAAAATGATTTTATTGCGGATGCGGGCAATGCATTCTTCAGTCCCTCAAACAAGAGGCCACATTTTCCACCAAACGATTACTTTGGTTGTGCTGGCAATGCATTCCCACATCTGTCCACAAGGTGGCCACTTTTTTTTACCAAGGGATTTTCCTGAGAACGCTGGCAATGCATTCTCTTGCTCGAATACCAGGTGACAGCATTTTCTCCACAAGTGATCTTATTGGAGATGCTGTAACTGCATTTTCACATTTGTAGAAAGGTGACTGGTTTCTTATTTACAAATGATTGTTTTAAGGCTGCTGGCAATTCCTTCTGACACTCAAACACCAGGTGCAGTATTTTCCCACCAAATGATATTATTGAGGATCCTGGCACTGCATGCTCCTCCTTGGAGAACAAGTGGCAGCTATTTTCCACCATGTAACTTCACTGGGGCTTCTGGCGATGCATTTTCACTCTTGTCCAATAGGTGGAAGCATTTTCCCACAAGTGATTTCACTGGGGATGCTGGCAATGAACACTCACACAAGTCGACAAGATAAGGGCATTTTTCCCACAAGAGATTTTCATTGTGAATCTTGGCAATGTATTTTCAAATGTGTCCGCCATTTGGCAGCCAGCATCATCTCAGAAGGGATTTTCATGAGGATGCGGGCAACGCATTCTCACACTTGTCAAACATGTGGCGGCCTTTTTCCAACAACTGATATTATTGGGGCTGCTGGCAATGCATTGTGAAGCCTGTTTACAACAAGCCCGCATTTTTCCACCAAATGTTATTATTGCACATAAAGGCAATGGTTTCTCCCGCTTGTCCACCCGTTGGCACCTTGACATCACAAGTGATTTTGTTTGGTAAGCTGAGAATGCATTCTTACGTTTGTTCAGCCAGTTGCGGAATTTTTCCACCAAGTGACTTTATTGCTGCTGGCTGTACATTCTCACGTTTGTCCAACTATTCGCCGCAGTTTTCCCCTAAAGTGATATTGTGTGTGTGGGTGTGGATGTTGGTTTTGAATTCTCACACGTGGACATTGGCTATCAGAATTTTAGGCCCAAATCACTTTATTGTGATTCCCGAGCATGCGTTCTCACTATTGTCCACCAGTTGGCACCTTGATCTCAGTAGGGGTTTCATTGGGGATTCTGGGAAATCATTCATACAGTCCTTTAGCACCTGGTGGCCTTTTTCTCAAAGAGTGATTTTGTTGGGGATGCAGTCAATGCAAGCTTCACCTTGTCCACCAGGGGGCAGAATATTTCCACCAAGTTTTTTTTAAAGGGGATGCGTTTAATGCTCTCCCACTTACCTCCACAAGGTGGCAGCATTTTTAAAACAAATGCTTTTCTTGGGAATGCCGGGAATGCTCTCTCACATTTGTAAACAATGTCAGGTAATTTCTCATCAAACGTTTTTACGGGAGATGCCTGAAATACATTATCACCTTTTATTCAAAGGGGCAGCATTTTTTCAACCAAATAATTTTACAGGGGCTGGCAATGGATGCTCACGTTTGTCCCACACTTGGCAGCATTTGTCCCAGAGAAAGTTTTTTTGCGGGGATGCGTGGCAGCGTTTCGCCCCAAATGATTTTATTGAGGATGCCTGCAAGGCAGTCTCAGGTCTCTACATGAGGTCACAGTAGTTTTCAACCACATGATTGGATTGGGGATACTATCAGCGCATTCTCACCCTTTTGCATTTTGCCGACAGAGAGGTTTTGTGGTGATTCTGACAATACATTCTCAGACTTATCTGAGAATTGGCAGTATTTCCGTACAAATGGCCTTACTGGGGATGCTGGCAATGTATTCTCACGATTGTCCACGGAGGACAGCATTTTCAATCAAATAATTTTATGGGAGATGCTACGCAGCCATTCTTGCACTTGTCAACCAGAAGGCAGGTTTTCCACAGTATGATTTTATTGGTCATGCTGGCACTGCATTCTTAATCTTTATCATAGGTGGCAAAACTTTCCCAAAAACTTATTATTTGCGGGATACTGGCAATGAATTGTCATTCTCAAGCATCCGTTGGCAGCATTTTTTAGCTAATGATTTTGTTGGGGATGCTCGCCGTGCGTTTTCCTATTTGTCGACCAGTGCACCTGGTGCCCGCTGGAGGTGCTCCAGGCACATAAGTTAGAGATGGAGAATATGGACTTGCAAGGAAGCAGAGCCTAACGGAAAATCTTGATAATGCATTGCCAGATTTCTCAGTAAAATCCCTGTGAGAGCTCAGTTCCGTATTATGTTCGAACGTTGGAAGCAAATGCCAGGATCCCCAATAAAATTGTTTGGGTCAAAGATGCCGCTTCCATGTGGGCAAGCGTAAGACTGCCTTGACGTTATTCCCAATAAAATCATTCTAGGAACAGTGCTGCCTCTTAATGGATAATCTTGAGAATGCATTTTCAGCATCTACAAAATAATCACCAGAGTGAACATATAGGCCATCGGCTGGACAAATGTAAGAATGCCTTCTGAGCCTACCAAATAAACTTGCATAAATGTCCAGTGTTGGGTCCTAAAAAATGATGGATTTCTAAGTATCCTCCCTGTAGGGAGTCGGTCACACATTAGGAACAGGCAACCAGGTGGGAGACTTCACAGTTGAACCAAAGTCCCTCTCTAGAAGTATGACTGCACAGTGTTTTGCTGAGAGAATCAGTCTCTGAGGCCGAAGATCCCAAGCGACATTTAGCAAGGGGTGGAATAAGGTGCACAGATACCTGTGGCGAATTGAGTCAAGGCGTGTGGGAAGTCAGAAGTGTATTAGGTTCATTTGGGCAAGAATCCCCTGCTGGAAGAGTAAATGAGCAGAGGGACAATAAGAAGGAGAGTGTGCCACAGCCCGCACACACAAGCACACACAAGCACACACACACACATGCACACACACAGAGGCAAAGGCATGGACATGAATTTGTGTTGGGCAATCTCTGGACTATGATGTCCACAGTCAGTACACCTTGCCCGTTTTTGACACTTTTTACGTTTCCTCAAATGGAAATGGCCTCCTGTGAATATGATTGTTTATTGACTTTGTTCCTTCAGACCAAGCCCTTGTGCAACCAACTAATCCTTAAGCAATATCAAGTCATCCTTGCTACTCGTCACTGAAACCCAAGGAGTGGATGAGAGAAAGTCAGAATGAGAGAAAGACCAAAAGAGCAAAAGCAATGGAAACAAATAAAAAGTTACTAATCTAAAAGGAGTCAGACTGAGACCTTATCTTGGCGGTAATAATCCTGATGATCCAACTCTACCAGAATGTAGGCTACAGTCCTCTCCAGCCACAGTTCTTCCCTTTGACTCTCACTTCAGTCTCAGATATCCCTTATACTGGAATAGCCTCTACTGCCCGGGCATTTCTCCCTGTGGATATTACCAGGGGTCCCTGTGGATGTGTGGGAAGTGTTAAAGAAAACGAATTCTGAAGTGGGAAACGTGAGTTGCCTTAAGAAAGAGCCCACTAGACACCGAACCGAAGGAAACCTAAAGATGCTAAGGCAAAATAGGACTTCCTCAGGAACGTTTCTCTACAGGTACAAGGCCCATACACTGAGGCTCACAGTGAGGGGCGGGGCTGAATACGATGATGCCTGCTGTAGCCTCACAGTTTGGAAGAAATGTTTCAGAAGCCCAACAGCAAAGGGGAGCGAGTGGGGTGTCCAGGAGCCTTTTCCACGCTACGTGACCACATCCCAAGCCCCTGTCTGTAGGCTCAGTGAGACCACACTGAGCACAGCAAGAACCCATACCCGGACCTGAAGTGTCTGTCTTTACTGTATGGCTTATTCTTGACCCTTTGGTCAAATATTAATTGACCATGATGGCACGGGTCAATTTCAGGATTCTGTACTTTTCCATTGATCTATGTGCCTGTTCCTGTGCCAGAAGCAGGTTGTTCTGATCACAGTGGCTTTGCCCTACAGCAGGATATTCAGTAATGTGATCCTACAACTCTGTTCTTTCTCAAGAATACTGTGGGTGCACGGGGTCTTTTTTGGTTTCCTATAAATTTTCGAAACATTTTTTCCAGCTCTGTGAAACACACTGTTGGGATTGATGACAATTGTGTTGAATTTATAGATTGTTTTGGGTAGCATGGATATTTTGATAATGTTAATTCTTTCAGTCTATAATTCTTTCACTCCTTTGTATCTTCCTCTATTTCTTTTTTCAATGTCCTGTTTCTGAATACAAGTCTTTTACATCCTTCTTTGACTTTACTCCTAGGTGTCTTATTTTTTCAGTTGCAATGGTAAATGGTATAGTCTTTTCTAAGAGTTCATAATCGGTGTAAAAAAAATGCCATCAATGTGTTGATGTTAATTTTGCTTCCAGCTTCCTTGCCAAATTCATTAATTATATCCACAAGTACTCGGTGGACTCTTTAGTTTTTTATGTACAATATCATGTCATCTGCAAGTAATGACAGTTAACCTTCTCTCTTCCGATACGGATGCCTTTTATGTTTTCTTTTTGTCTGCTCGCTGTGGCTAGGACTTCCAGTAGTATGCTGAGCAGTAGTGGTGAAAGGGGCAACCGTGTCTTATTCCTCTTCTTAGGGGATATGGTTTTAGCCTTTGCACGTTGAGTATGATTTTGGCCCCAGGTATGTTGTATATGGCCTTTATTATGTTGAGATATATTCCCTCTATTTCCACTTTGCTCCCAGTTTTTTCCAAAATGGGTGCTGGATTTTCTAGAATATTTTCTCTGTATCTATTGATATGATCATAAGATTTTTGTCCTTCATTTTGTTTAGCTCTCACATTTCTTGATTTGCGAATATTATACCAGCGCTGCGTCTCCAGAATAAATCACACTTGGTCATGGTGTATGATCTTATTTAATGTATTGCTGGATAAAATTTGGTAATATATTTTCTGAGGATTTTGGCACCTATGTTCATGAGGGACGTTGGTCTGTGAAATTCTTTATTTGCAGGATCTTCATCTGGTTTTGGGATTATTATAATACTGGTCTCATAAAAATATCTCCCTCCTCTGGAATTTTCTAAAATATTTTGAGGAGAGTGGGTTTTAATTCTTCTTTAAATGTTTAGGTAAGCTCGCATGTAAATCCATCTGGCCCCAGACACTTGTTTGCTGGAAGTTTTTTTCTTATTACTTCTTCAATTGCATCCATTTTTACTGGCCCTCCAGGTTTTCTGATTCTTTCCGATTGAGTTTTAGCAGATTGTAGTTTTGAGGAATGTGTCCATTTTACGCAGCTTCCCCACTTTATTGTTGTGCATAGTGTTTTCTTAGTATTCTTTCTGTTTCTGTCATGTCAGTTGTTATATCGCCTCTTTCACATCTGATTTTGTTTTCTTGGGTCCTCACCGTTTGTTTTTTGGTGCGTCTGGCTAAAGACTCATCGATCTTATTTCTGTCAGAAAACTAGTTCTTACTTTCATTGATATTTTGTACTGTGTTTTTGGTCTCTGTGTCGTTCATTTCTGTTCTGATCTTCACTATTTTCTTTCTTCTACATCTCCTCGAAATGTTCAGGTCCTCTTCCCTTTTTAATATTGGGTTGTTGTTTTTGTTTTGTTACTTACATAAGAAATAAAAATGACTTTACATTCTGAATTCTGTGTTTTATTTTAATCTCTGATAGCAGATTTATGCCCCTTCAGAAATTGATGTAGAATATACGTCATCTAAAACTAAACATTTTAAACTATACGCTCCAGTGGTTTTAAAATTGGAATAATGTAGAACTGTTACAGCATAACAAGAAGCTAGAAAAATTCCAGGACAAGTTGAAAGGGAAACTGAGATAGATTTTTAGACAGCAGTTTGAGTTAAGCCTATCTTCCCTAAGCCAAAGGCACTGGAGAATAAATAGTTTGTATTAGATGGGAAAGATGCAGAAACCCAGGTGCAGAGACTAGGGCACAGGAAACCACCTGGACAGGAACCCCCAGAGGCCTACAAGGGACAAAGACTGGGAAAACAAGAACTTTGTCCCCAGGTAATCTATTCTCCCAGAGCATGTCATGGGTCATGCGGTGGAGACCCCCTAAGCATTCCTCCCTAAAGATACCTTTTAAGTCTCAGTTGTATTTCAGCTCCAGGCCCATAAAAGCATTAAGACAAGACAAGTGGCATTGGAGTGGACTCAGGACCAGACACATTGACAAATGAGGCCCTTCCTGGCATGGACTAATCAGTGGCGACCAGCACCCTGAAAGGGCACCCCTGGAAAGCTCATGAATATTCTCTTGAGAGCTCCCCTTAAGCCTCCCATAAGATTTTCCACCTGCAAGGGAGATAAATATGCTCAGGACAAAGGACCAAGTGTGAGCTCCCCTACACCACAGGAAAGCGTGACAGCGCCAGTTTCCTCCTTCCTTCTGCGGGGGCCCCATGGTGCTTTCAACCAGGGGAGCAATGGGCAGTGGCAGCTCATCCCAGGCTTGTCTTCTGAAACTGTCTGAAAGGTCTTGGAAATGTGTCCAAGGCCCCCTTTTCTCTGACTTCCCAGTGAGCAAAGGCAGCCCAGCCTAGGCTATCCTGTTACTTCGTCTATGCACCTGCCTTGGTTCACCATCCTAAGTACATTTTTATTACAGCCATTAAAGCTTTGGGTTTTTTTCTTCATTTTTTTCTCTTGATTGAAATCTTTCCTTCAAGATGACAAGAGCTGAGGCCTTCTGCCTGTATCCCCTGTAACACAACCGTCATCTTTTCACTTCGGAAACCTTAATGTCAACATAAAAGAAAGCCTCATCCCATTTAAAGAGTATACCCAATTCTACTCTGGACTATTTCCTCATTTACACTGATGTCTTTCCCATCTCCATGGCTATGCTATTGCTATTGTCGTTGTTGTTAACCCTCACTAGAGGATATTTTTTTCATTGACTTCCAGAGAGAGTGGCATGGAAGAAGGGGTAGAGAGAGAGAGGTGCCTCAGTGTTAGAGACACAGACATTGGTTGCTTTTCTAATTCGCTGCACACCTGGGATGAGGAATGAATCTACAACCTAGGTATGTGCCCTCAACTGGGAATCAAACCGGAGACCCTTCAGTGTGCAGGCCGACACTATACCACTGAGCCCCGCTGCCCAGGGAAGATATGCCTTTTTAAATATGAAGTTTGTAGGTATATTTAACTTGAAATTGGTAGAGGTTTTAAAATGATTTCTTTAGTTTTACTCATGTTTTCATTGGTGATTTGCCACTATTATATTACTGGCATTAATTTTGCAACAGTTTGTATGTAGCAGGGAGGAAACACTTTTAGATCAGGGTCCAAATAGAGTAGTGTATACGAACTTTTTTTGTTAAAAACTTTTATAGCAATGAGAACCAGAAAAATTTCTACTAAACTATCTAACACTACAACTGAAAGATTTAGAAAGAGAACAGAAAACAAGAAAGGGCCCAGAGGAAGTAAAAGGAAGAAAATAATAAAGAACCAGAGCCTAAATAAATAACGTAGAGACTAAAAAATTAAAAAAGGTCAATGCAACCAAGAGCTTGTCTTTGAATAGACAATCAGTGTGATGAACTTTTAACCCAACTCACCAAAAACCAAAGACAGAGGTCAAAAATAAATAAATTGAGGAACAAAAGAAGTGAAGTAACAACTGATACCACTGAAATACAAAGGGTTGTAAGCAAATACCCTGAACAACTATATGCCAACGACCTGGATGAAATAGACAAATTTCTGGAAATACACAACCTTCCAATACTCAGTGAGGAAGAATCAGGCATGCTGAACACGTTGATAAAAACTGGTGAAATTGGAACAGTGATTTTTTTAAAAATGCCCAAGAAAAAAAGGGCCAGGCCCAGACAGTTTCAGAGGGGAGTTTTATCAAACATTCAAAAAATAATTCAAATTGTTCCAAAAAGTCGAGAGGAACAAACACTCCCAAGCTCTTTTTAGGCAGCCTGAATAATCCCAACTACAAATCCAGGTAAAGACCTTGCAAAGAAAGAATTACAGGCCAATATCCGTGATAAACAAAGATGCTAAAATCTTCAAACAAATATTAGCAAATTGGATCAAGCAATATGTTAAACAGATCACACCCCATGACCAAGTGGGGTTTATTCCAGGGATGCAGGTTTGGTACAGTATTCACAAATCTATAAATGTGATGCATCACAGGAACCATTTGACAAACAAAAATCTCATTATCATCTCAGTAGGTGCAGAAAGAGCAACAAAACCCAGCGCCCATTTTTGAGAAAAACTCTCAGCACAGTGGGGATAGAGGGATCATGCCTAAACACATTAAAGTCCTTATAGGACAAACCTTCAGTCAACTTCATCCTCAATGGGCAAAAACTAAAACATATCCCCTAATAAGAGGAACAAGACAGGGACGTCCACTTTCACCATCTTTTATTCAACAGAGTGTTGGAAGTCCTTGCCACAGCGATCAGACAAGGAGAAAACATAAAAGGCATCCAAATTGGAAAGGAGAAATAAAACTGTCACTGTTTGCAGATGACCTGATATTGTATGCTGAGAACACTAAAGAGGTCACCAAAAGACTTCTAGATTTAATAATAAATGAACTCAGCTATGCAGCAGGATGGAAAATTAATGCCCAGAAGTAAATGGCATTTTTAAACAACATTCATGATCTCTCAGAAAGAGAAACTAAAACAAACAAACAAACAAACAAAAACACATTTAACGTGCAACAATAAAATTAAGATACTTAGGAATTAACTTAACCAAAGGGGTGAAAGACGTGTACTTGCAAAACAAATATGTTCAAAAAAGAGATAGAGGAAGATATAAACAAGTGTAAGAATATACCATGCTAATGGATTGCTAGAATCAACCTCATTCAGATGTCCGTACTCCCCAAAGCAATCTATAGATTCAAACTATTCATAAAATACCAATGTCCGATATCACAGACCTAGAAGAAGTAGTGCAAAAATTTAAAGGACACAAAAAGGACAGGGCCCCAAATCGCTGCAGCAATTTTGGGAGGAAGAAAAAAGTGGAAGGAATCAAAATAATACATATCAAGATATAGTAAAGCCATTTTAATCGAAACAGAATGGAACTGGCAGAAGAACAGACTTAATGACATAAATGGAACTGAACAGAGAACCCAGGAATTGACCCAACTCATTACACTCAATTGAGATTTTACAAAGGAGGCAGAGCATACAGTGGAGTAAAGGAAGTCTCTTCAATAAATGGTGTTGGGAAAATTGGACAGGAACTTTCAAAATAATGCAACTAGACCACTATCTTGCACCGCACACAAGGATCAACTCCAACTGGATAAAAAACTTAAAGGTAAAACATGAAACCATTAAAAATCCTAGAAGGAAATGGAGGCAGCATGATCTCAGACATCTCTCATTGCAATATGCTTACCAATACACTGCCTAGGGCAATGGAAGCAAAGGAGAAAATAAACAAATGGGACTACAGCAAAATAAAAAGATTCTGCACAAAGAAACCATCAACAAAATGCAAAGGGAACTCATTATATGGGAGAACATATTTGCCGATGATACATCTGATAAAGGGTTACTACCCCTAATATTTTAAGAAACACACCTTCACAAGAGGAAGACAAACGATCCAATTAAAAAACGAGCAAAGACCTAAGTAGACACTTCTCCAAAGAGCGCATAAACATGTCCAAGAGACATATGAAAACTGCTCAGTGTCACTAATCACCAGAGAGATGAAAATTAAAACAATAATGGGGTATCACCTGAGGTCTTCCAGAATGGCTATGTTTTCAATAAGTCAATAAACAGAAAGTGCCTGTGAGGGTGTGCAGAAAAGCTCACCCTAGTATACTGCTGGTGGGAATGCAGACTCGTGCAGCCTCTATGGAAAACATTATGACATAGGAGGTTTTCTCAAAAATTGAAATACAGAACTGCCATTGAACCCAGTGGCCCCACTGCTTGGAATATGTCCTACAAAACCAGGAACATCGATCAGGAAGAATATATAAACCCCTCTGTTCAGAGCAGCACAATTTACAATAGCTCACAGGAATGGGTACATGAATCTGCTTTGATTCTGAGTGACGGTAGACATGCACACTCCTGCATCTTCCTTCAGCTTCCTGCCTGAACATGATGCCACACTGCAGTTCTTCAGACTTTCTGTCTCTTCCCAATGCCGCAGTGGCCTGGCGTCATAGGCTATCCTTCCGAGCCTCAGGGTGTTCATGTGAGAGAAAAATGTCCCAGCTACCTGACAACCCAAGGGGGAGCCCCACTGGCATCTCCTCACATGTCCTCTAAGTGCCTTCTCCTGGTTCCAACATCCTCAAGTAGTCCTTACTGATTTTCTGGCAGAGCAAAAAGTGATTGTCCAGAGACGGCAGGGATCTGACTAAAAATCCAAAAGCAGGGGAACACACCAAGCTCTCTTAGGGCATTGCAAGCAAGCCTCCACCTCAGCAATCCTGTCAGACCCTGCCACGCTGTGGGCAGAGAACTAGTTGAAGTAGTTAAGGCTGCTGTTCTGGTGCCTGGAGCTGTTGGCCCATCGTTCATAATGCTGGCACCACTGAATGCAAGAGGCATAGGATGCACTGTATCCTGCAGCATGAGGAGTGTGTGGAGAAGGGCACATCACCTTTCAAGTTCTATGCACTTCCTGCTGCTGCCCATAGAGAGAGCCTGCTCCCGCCTGTGATGGTAATGAGATACTCCTTCACAGTGGCAGTACTGCATTAGTATGATTTGCTACAAAAGGACAGTTAACCTTGCCATCATCCCTGGCATGTCTGGCTCCCTCCACCTGCAGAAGGAATGTGGGTGGGGGTTAGGGACATCTCACTCCTGGACACCCAAGTGTCCCTGCTTACATGGACAGGTTATATTCTCAAGGCCCCTCCCTTTCCAGCACCAGTACCTGCAACATCACCTTCACATTGATCGTGTGGCTATGAAAGAACTAAAACATGGAGATCTACAAAACAGCCTGGCTTGGCCTGAACCACCTATCTTCTGGCCCCATTCCTTCTGCATAAGAGGCACAGAGGAACACAGAGGTTCCTGGGGTTACAGGTGCCTGCACCCATGCGGTCACACTGATTCCTCACAGGCTTTGATATCCCCACACCCTTGCCTGCACACGGCTTCACAGGATACCCTGATTCACGCACGTCACACGTTCCTGCCTCTGATGGAGGACTTGGGCATGCCCACACCATTTTGGGCTACTAAAACAGCTCTTCCAAACTGTGACTGGACAGAGGGCATCACGCTACTCAGCCCCGCCCCTCACTGTCAGCCTCAGTGTATGGGCCTCAGAACTGTGGTGAAACATTCCTGAGGAAGCTCTATGTTACCCGAGCATTTGCAGCTTTCCCAGGGTTTGGTGTCTGGGGGGCTCTTGCTTACGGCTACTCACGTTTCCCACTTCAGAATCCATTTTCTCTACCGCTTTCCCACAGATCCACAGTGACCCCTAGTAATATCCACAGGGAGAAATGCCCGGGACATTACAGGCTGCCCAGTCTGTGGGATATCTGAGGCTGAAGTGACAGGCAAAGGGAAGAACTGTGGCTGGAGAGGACTGTAGCCTACATTCTGGTAGAGTTGGGTGATCAGGATAACTACGGCCAAGATACGGTCTCAATCTGACTCCTTTTACATCAGTTCTCTTGTTTTTGTTTCCGTTACTCTTGCTCTTTCTGTCTTTTCCTCATTCTGACTCTTTCTTCCATCTACCCATTGGGTTTCAGTGACCCGTAGAAAGAACGACTTGATGCTGCCTAAGGGTTTCTTCATTGCAGGAGAAAGGCTCGGTCTGAAGGAACAAAGTAAATAAACAATCATATTCACACGAGGCCATTGTTATGTGAGGAAATGTAATACCGTCAAAAATGCACAAGATGTACTGGCTGTGGACACCATGGTCCAGAGATTGCCCAACACAACTTCACGTACATGCCTGTGCCTCTGTGTGTGTTGTGTGTGAGGGCTATAGAACACTCTGCATCTTATTGTCCCTCTGGGCATTTACCCTTCCAGCTGGGGATTCGACCCCAAGTGAACCTAATATCCAGACTGACTGCTCACATGCCTTTGCTCTCTTCCCCACAACTCCTACATGCAATTTATACTCCCACTGGCTAAGTGTGGTTCTGAATCCTGGGCTCAGAGGATGATTCTCGCAGCAAATACAGTGCTCTCATACTTCTAGGGAGGGCTTCTGCTTCAAGTGTGAAATGCACTGGGAAGCCTCCCACCGCGTTGCCTGCTGTCAATGTGTGAGCTGACCTCCGACAGAAAGGAACCTGGAAATCCATCATCCTTTCGGAGCTCGCAGTGGACATTCAGGCCCTTGCTCCCAAATCCCTTTCCTTGAGCTACCTTATGTCCCTGGGTCCATTAGTATCACCCACTTCAATGGACTTACTCTTAGTTCTCCCTCCTCCCCAGCCTCCAGCACACAGAAAGAATTCTGTCTTCTCATACTGTCCTAAAGCATAACAACTTAACCGCCACTGCCACTGCACAGGCCCAGCCCTCACAGGCAATGGTCATTCACAGGCAGCCAGTTGTAATGCCCCAAACTAGGGACAAACACCACAGAGACAGACGCTATTGATGCTCTTGATTTATGTGTTCCAAGAACACACGACAAACAGACAAACAGAGCTGATGCTCCTGCTTTAACTTTCCATTTCATACCATGCTCCCGATCTCTCTGTGACTGAATACCTGGTCACACAGACATTCTGCTCCATTGTCCTGTGCAGGAACATAATGTCTGCTTGAAAACACATACTCATGTCAAAACCTTCTTATGTGCACTTCTCTATTTGAAGGAAAATGGATGGTCCCTCCTATTTAACTCACACTGTGGGAGATACCCTAACACAATAATTGACTATCATCTCCTAGCAAAATTCCTAAAGAGTATAGTATAATTATTGGTGGCCCTAACATGAAGAGTCGGTCATTGCTGAAATTAGGATCTCTTAAATTTCCTGCTGCCTTGTGTTGGATGCATCACACCACACCACCTTTTTAATGAGCAATGACCTCAGGATCACCCAGTTAGGAATTTGGACACACCTAAGGAAATATTTGATGGTTGCAATGATCCATAAAAGGAAGTGGTGGCACAGCAGCCTCAGCCTTTGTATGAAAAGACTCCTGGACAAGTGTGGGAAGGGTCAGAGGAAGGACATCATGGGAGCCTCCATTTAAGGAATAGTAGACGGGCCTAAGGGTGAGGGAGGTGGCCTGGAGCGAGAGTTCAGAGGAGTGGGTCAATGAATCTGCTTTGATGCTGAATGATTTTGCACATGCACACTTCCTCATTTTACATCAGGTGTCCCTGTCTGAATATAATTCCCACTGCAGTGCTACATACTTCCTTTCTCAACCTGATTCTCTGAGGACCTGACATAACAGGCTCTATTCCTCCCAGTATCAGGGCGTCCATGAGAGAAAGCAATGACCCAGCTACCTAGCAAACTAGGGGCGAGTGTCCAGGAACAGTCCCCCTCACCTGTACTCCTCTACCTTCACTCTCCTGGGGCCAAGCTCCTCGCACAGTACTTGAGATGATTAGACCACACTTCTATTACTGATGTTCTAGTAGGGCAAACAGGACTAGTCAGAAGAAGCCAGGGATCTCACTTTACGAACCCAAGAGGTAGGGGAACCCAAAGCTCTCCTTCTGCATTGCCACCGAGGCCCAACCTCAGTATCCTGTCATATCCTTCCAGGTCGCAGCATTTTTCTCCTAAATAACATTGTCGGGAATGCTGGAAAGGCATTCTCACGCTTATCCAATAGATGGCAGCTTTTCGTTTCAAATCATGTTATCGGGGATGTTGGCAATTCATTCTCATGCTTGTCAAAACATGGCAGCTTTTTTTTACAAATAAAGTTACTGAGCAGGCTGGCAATGCATATCCACACTTGTCCACGAGATGGCAGCATGACTTCACATGTCATTTCATTCGGGATGGTACCACTGCATTCCCTCGTTTCTCCACCAGGTGGCAGCACTTTTCCACCAAATGATTTCATTGGGCATGCACGGTAGGCATGCTCAGGTATGCCCAAGAGTTGTTTGCATTTACCTCAAAATGTCATTTCTTTCGTGATGCTGGAAATGGATTCTCATTCTTGAACAGTCACAGCATGCAGTTATGTCCGCACGTGCCAAAAGGCGGCTTCTAACAGAAAAATACAGTTTGCACATATTTCTACAAAGGGAATTTGGTTTAACTGTGAAATGAACGTAAAACCCCGGCCTGGTTCCCTGCTGTCACTGTGTGAGCCGACTCCCTAAAGCGAGGGTATGGCAAACGCATCATCCTTTATAACTTATCACTGCAAATTCCGACCCTTGCACACAAGGCCTTTCCTTGAACTCCCTTATCACCCAAGGGAAAATGGTAAACTCTATTGGACTTTCACTGATTTCTTAATCCACCACAGTCTCTACCACACAGAAAGAATTTTGGCTTCTGATACCATCAGAAAACACAACTTAGCCACTTCTGCAATTGTAAAGGCCATGCATTCACGGGGCGGGTAATTCAGAGAGTCCATTGTCAAGGCAAACAATACATAAACAGGCACATTAGATGCTCTCGCTTTATCTTGCCATTTATTCCATGTGCTGCATATATCCATGGCTGAATGCCTTTCCACAGGGACATTCTGCACCTAATTTCTACGCAGGAAAAGAATCTTTGCTTGAAACACCTTTTAATCTGAAAAAGCTTCTCACGTGCACTACTTATATTGGAAGGTCCCTCCTATAGTTCTCACACGTTAAATACGTGCAGTTAACACAGCAAATCTGGTATCATCTCCTCTGAGGATAATCAAAAAGTATTTAAAAATCATGTCAAGCCCAAACCTGACAAAGTTGGAATCTCTTCCGTTTTCTCCAGCCATGCATTCAACAGTTCCCACCACAACTTGGTTGTGATGGGCAGTGTACCCAGGAAGGCCAGCGATACAATTCAGTAAATACATGGTGGTTGTGATGATCAATAGAGGGATGTGGTGGCACAGCAGCCTCAGCATTTTCATGAAGGAGGATACTGGAAAATTGTGGAGGGGGTTCTAGGAAGCACATCACAGAACTTCTCTTTAATGCATGGTAGGCAGGCCTGAG
This sequence comes from Miniopterus schreibersii, assembly GCF_964146895.1. NCBI lineage: Eukaryota > Metazoa > Chordata > Mammalia > Chiroptera > Miniopteridae > Miniopterus > Miniopterus schreibersii. The sequence continues at coordinate 55,303 of NW_027669729.1, read as the reverse complement.
GGTGGTGTTGGTGACCTGAGGTGTGAGATCAGAGAAATAGGCCAAAGAATCTACTTTCATTCTGAGTGACAGAGGAAACAGACATGACCTCATCATCCTTCAGCCTCCCCCAAGTGAACATGATTGGCACTGCGGTGCTCAGAACTTCCAGCCTCATCCTCATACCGTGATGATGTCACAGGCTGTATTTCTCCCAGCTTCAGTGTGTTCATGTGAGAAAACAATGTCCCAGCTACCTGGCAATCCAGAGGCAAGTGAAGAGTTGGTCTCTGCTCACCTGTTATCATCTATGTCCCCTCTCCAGATGCCAACATACACTCATAGTTCTCACTGTTGATCTGGAAAGGAAAAATGGGCTCCACAGGAGAGGGCAGGCGTCTAAACCACAAACCCAAAAAGCAGGGGATCACACCAAGCTCTCTAATGGCATTTCCTGCAAGGACCCACCTAAGCAATCCTGTCAGATCCCGAAACATGGTGATCAGAGACGAAGTTGAAGAAGTGAATGCTGCTGTTCTGCCTGCAGTTGTAGGCCTGTCGTTCATACTGCAGGTACCACTGAATGTGAGTGGAATGGGTCACCCTGTATCCTGCAGCTTGAGGAGTGTGTGGAGAGGAACCTGTCACCTTCCAACTTGGACACACTTCTTGCCGCAGGCCATGCAGGGAGCCTCCTCTCTCCTGCGATGGCTATGAGAGGATCCTTCACAATCACAGTATCGTGGATGTAGGGGTTTTTGTGAAAGAGCAGCACAGTCTTGCAGCGATTGCTGCCATGCCAGGCTTCCTTCACCTGCAATAGGATAGTGGATCCGGTTTAGGGTGATAACTTATTCCAGAACTCCCGCCTATTCCTTCCTGCAGGGATAGGATTTTTTCACAAGCTCTCTACCTCCCCAGCCGTGGTCTGCACAGCCTGACCTTCAGATTGATCATGTGGCTGAGCATGGTTTCATCTTGGTCACTGATAATGGCTGACAATTCCAGATTGTTGACAAATTGCAGCAGGTCAAAACGCCTGCACGCTGCAAGCTGAACATGAAACAGCTACAAAAAGGAGCAGATCCTTAAAGCAGCTTGGATTGCTCCCACCTCTCTAACCCCTAGCCCAGCTCCTTCACCATAAGATGCAAAAAGAGAGCACAGTGGTTCTTGTGGGCTCCATGTGTTTATACACACACGGGCACACTGTTTTCCTGACAGCCTTTGACCTCGCCTACATACTTGCCTGCTGAGTGCTTAACAGGATACCTTTATTTGTGGACATCACTCATTCCTGCCTCTCACTGACTTGGATATACAGAGGACTTGGACACGCAGCCCCCCTCGAGTGCAGCATTACCCCAAGAAGAACCTGAGTGACACAGAGCAGTGTGGAGGCAATGGCCCTTGTTCTGCGCATGAGTCTGATCTGGGACGGCGCTCCTGAAGCCCAGGGAGAGTTTTTGTGGTACTGGTGAGATAAAAGGGTGTCTCTGAGATTTTGGATCACACTGTTCTCACTATCCTGAGCTTCACTCCAATGTGTCTATTTGATTCTGAGCTACCGATCCCCACTAATACATTTCTCATGCACTAGGGCAGGCATATTGCGTTCCCTTCTGTAGAGTCAAGGATACACTATTGACTCAGCATCTGGCAATGCACTGAACGTTTGTGCTTTTCAGTTCTAAACAGGGCTGCCGCCGCTGCCAGGTACTGGGCTTGAGCCAGCAGAAGGATCTGCTCACTTGTAAGTTCACGGGCTACATTCCTAACTTAAGTGCCCGGAGCACATCCAGTGGGGACCAGGTGCACTTCCCACTGAGCCAATCCTCTTCGTGCTCCTGCTCGACTGGCTCTTCTTGTGGATGTTTTGTTTCTATCTGTGCCTGAGGCTCAACATCAACCACTACCTTCATGACTTTTATGGCGTCCTCTCACCCAGGACAAACTGCTCCCTGCCAATTAATTCCTCCTCAATCAATTCCTTCTCCTCTCCCTGCTCCACCCTGTCTGGCCCTTGTAGAAACTCATGATACATTTCCTCTGCCAAAGCATAACTTACCCACTTCTGCAACTGTAAGGCCCAGCCCTCCCAGGGACTGGTCGATCATTCCAAGGCAGCCAATCGTAAGGCTCAAACCAACACACAAACAACAGACAGACAGACAGACAGACAGACACGGTACTTGCTCTTAATTTATCTTTCTAACTACATGCCATGCTCTGGATGTCTCCGCATCTCAATGCTTTCCCACAGGGACATTCTGCATCTATTTCCTGTGCAGGGAAACAATGTTTGCTTGAAAACACATATTTCGCTGAGAAAGCTTCTCATGTGCACGACTCTTCTTTGAAGTAAAATGGACAGTCCCTCCTATTTATCTCACAGTGTGGGAGGTCCCCTGAACACAACAAACCTCCTATTGTCTCCTCTGACTATTACTAAAGAATACTGAATAATCCCCAATCTGTAAAATGGGTCACTGCCGCCAGTGGGATCTCTTAAGTTTCCACCAGCCCTGTGTTCAACATGTGCCGCCACAACCCGTTTATAACGGGCAGTGTTTTCAGGATGACCTGTGGAGGAATAAGGAGACACTTAAGGAAATATATGGTGGTTGTGATGATCAATAGAGGCAAGTGGTTCCAGAGCAGCCTCAGCCTTTGCATTCTCATGCTGAAACACCACGTGGCAGCATTTTCTCCTCAAATGGTATTATTGCAGATGCTCACTCTGAATTCTTACTTTTGTCCAGAGGCGGCAGAAAGTTTCTTACCAACGATTGTTCTGGGGATGCTGGCAATGCATTCTCACACTTTTCCACCAGGTGTCGGCATGATTTCACGAGTAATTTTATTGGGGATGCTGGAAAAGCATTCACAATTCCATTCAACAGGTGGAAACATTTTCAACAGGATGAATCCATTGGTGAACTCGTGGATGCATTCTCACGTTTACCCACCAGGTGACAGTATTGTTCCAACTGAGGATCATATTTGGGATGCTTGTGGAGATGCAGAAGATGCATTTTCTCGTTTGTCCACCAGGTGGTGGCATTTTGACACCACGAGATTTTATTGGCTATGCTGACAATGGAAGCTAATGTGTGTCAAGCAGGCAGCAGAATTATTTTACCGCACGATTTCGCTGGAGATGCTTGCAATGGTTCTATATTTATCAGTTGGCGTCAATATTCCACTAGTGAATATCAGGAATGTTCTGGAAGTGCATTCTCACGCTTTTCCACCAGGTGGCAGAATTTCCCCACAAAGTACTTTTACTGAGGATGCTGGCAAGGCATTCCCACGTTTTTTTCTACAGCTGTCTGCATTTTCCCTCCACTGTCCCATTTTGGGGAAACTGGCAATGCATTTTGGCGCTGAAACATGAGATGGCAGCATTTTTCCACCAACGATTCTGTTTGAGATGCTGGCAATGCTTTCCCACGTTTGTCTTAACACGTTTGTGGAAGCATTTTTACTACCAAATTATATTATTGGGGGCGTTGAAAATTCAGTCTCAAGTTTGAAAAAGACTTGGCTACATTTTCCACAAATGTGATTATTTTGTGGATGTTGACAAGGCATTCTCACGTTTTAACAGCCATTGAACCTACTTTCCCAAAAATGATTCTATTGGGAATAGTGGCGTGGCACTTTCACTTTTGTTCAATAGCTGGCAACACTTTCACCACAAAGTATCGTTTGGGGAATGCTGGAAGCACGTTCGTCCAACGTACTTCGTAGAAGTACTTTTCCACAAAATGATTTTATTGCGGATGCGGGCAATGCATTCTTCAGTCTCTCAAACAAGAGGCCACATTTTCCACCAAACGATTACTTTGGTTGTGCTGGCAATGCATTCCCACATCTGTCCACAAGGTGGCCACTTTTGTTTACCAAGGGATTTTCCTGAGAACGCTGGCAATGCATTCCCTTGCTCGAATACCAGGTGACAGCATTTTCTCCACAAGTGATCTTATTGGAGATGCTGTAACTGCATTTTCACATTTGTAGAAAGGTGACTGGTTTCTTATTTACAAATGATTGTTTTAAGGCTGCTGGCAATTCCTTCTGACACTCAAACACCAGGTGCAGTATTTTCCCACCAAATGATATTATTGAGGATCCTGGCACTGCATGCTCCTCCTTGGAGAACAAGTGGCAGCTATTTTCCACCATGTAACTTCACTGGGGCTTCTGGCGATGCATTTTCACTCTTGTCCAATAGGTGGAAGCATTTTCCCACAAGTGATTTCACTGGGGATGCTGGCAATGAACACTCACACAAGTCGACAAGATAAGGGCATTTTTCCCACAAGAGATTTTCATTGTGAATCTTGGCAATGTATTTTCAAATGTGTCCGCCATTTGGCAGCCAGCATCATCTCAGAAGGGATTTTCATGAGGATGCGGGCAACGCATTCTCACACTTGTCAAACATGTGGCGGCCTTTTTCCAACAACTGATATTATTGGGGCTGCTGGCAATGCATTGTGAAGCCTGTTTACAACAAGCCCGCATTTTTCCACCAAATGTTATTATTGCACATAAAGGCAATGGTTTCTCCCGCTTGTCCACCCGTTGGCACCTTGACATCACAAGTGATTTTGTTTGGTAAGCTGAGAATGCATTCTTACGTTTGTTCAGCCAGTTGCGGAATTTTTCCACCAAGTGACTTTATTGCTGCTGGCTGTACATTCTCACGTTTGTCCAACTATTCGCCGCAGTTTTCCCCTAAAGTGATATTGTGTGTGTGGGTGTGGATGTTGGTTTTGAATTCTCACACGTGGACATTGGCTATCAGAATTTTAGGCCCAAATCACTTTATTGTGATTCCCGAGCATGCGTTCTCACTCTTGTCCACCAGTTGGCACCTTGATCTCAGTAGGGGTTTCATTGGGGATTCTGGGAAATCATTCATACAGTCCTTTAGCACCTGGTGGCCTTTTTCTCAAAGAGTGATTTTGTTGGGGATGCAGTCAATGCATGCTTCACCTTGTCCACCAGGGGGCAGAATATTTCCACCAAGTTTTTTTTAAAGGGGATGCGTTTAATGCTCTCCCACTTACCTCCACAAGGTGGCAGCATTTTTAAAACAAATGCTTTTCTTGGGAATGCCGGGAATGCTCTCTCACATTTGTAAACAATGTCAGGTAATTTCTCATCAAACGTTTTTACGGGAGATGCCTGAAATACATTATCACCTTTTATTCAAAGGGGCAGCATTTTTTCAACCAAATAATTTTACAGGGGCTGGCAATGGATGCTCACGTTTGTCCCACACTTGGCAGCATTTGTCCCAGAGAAAGTTTTTTTGCGGGGATGCGTGGCAGCGTTTCGCCCCAAATGATTTTATTGAGGATGCCTGCAAGGCAGTCTCAGGTCTCTACATGAGGTCACAGTAGTTTTCAACCACATGATTGGATTGGGGATACTATCAGCGCATTCTCACCCTTTTGCATTTTGCCGACAGAGAGGTTTTGTGGTGATTCCGACAATACGTTCTCAGACTTATCTGAGAATTGGCAGTATTTCCGTACAAATGGCCTTACTGGGGATGCTGGCAATGTATTCTCACGATTGTCCACGGAGGACAGCATTTTCAATCAAATAATTTTATGGGAGATGCTACGCAGCCATTCTTGCACTTGTCAACCAGAAGGCAGGTTTTCCCCAGTATGATTTTATTGGTCATGCTGGCACTGCATTCTTAATCTTTATCATAGGTGGCAAAACTTTCCCAAAAACTTATTATTTGCGGGATACTGGCAATGAATTGTCATTCTCAAGCATCCGTTGGCAGCATTTTTTAGCTAATGATTTTGTTGGGGATGCTCGCCGTGCGTTTTCCTATTTGTCGACCAGTGCACCTGGTGCCCGCTGGAGGTGCTCCAGGCACATAAGTTAGAGATGGAGAATATGGACTTGCAAGGAAGCAGAGCCTAACGGAAAATCTTGATAATGCATTGCCAGATTTCTCAGTAAAATCCCTGTGAGAGCTCAGTTCCGTATTATGTTCGAACGTTGGAAGCAAATGCCAGGATCCCCAATAAAATTGTTTGGGTCAAAGATGCCGCTTCCATGTGGGCAAGCGTAAGACTGCCTTGACGTTATTCCCAATAAAATCATTCTAGGAACAGTGCTGCCTCTTAATGGATAATCTTGAGAATGCATTTTCAGCATCTACAAAATAATCACCAGAGTGAACATATAGGCCATCGGCTGGACAAATGTAAGAATGCCTTCTGAGCCTACCAAATAAACTTGCATAAATGTCCAGTGTTGGGTCCTAAAAAATGATGGATTTCTAAGTATCCTCCCTGTAGGGAGTCGGTCACACATTAGGAACAGGCAACCAGGTGGGAGACTTCACAGTTGAACCAAAGTCCCTCTCTAGAAGTATGACTGCACAGTGTTTTGCTGAGAGAATCAGTCTCTGAGGCCGAAGATCCCAAGCGACATTTAGCAAGGGGTGGAATAAGGTGCACAGATACCTGTGGCGAATTGAGTCAAGGCGTGTGGGAAGTCAGAAGTGTATTAGGTTCATTTGGGCAAGAATCCCCTGCTGGAAGAGTAAATGAGCAGAGGGACAATAAGAAGGAGAGTGTGCCACAGCCCGCACACACAAGCACACACAAGCACACACACACACATGCACACACACAGAGGCAAAGGCATGGACATGAATTTGTGTTGGGCAATCTCTGGACTATGATGTCCACAGTCAGTACACCTTGCCCGTTTTTGACACTTTTTACGTTTCCTCAAATGGAAATGGCCTCCTGTGAATATGATTGTTTATTGACTTTGTTCCTTCAGACCAAGCCCTTGTGCAACCAACTAATCCTTAAGCAATATCAAGTCATCCTTGCTACTCGTCACTGAAACCCAAGGAGTGGATGAGAGAAAGTCAGAATGAGAGAAAGACCAAAAGAGCAAAAGCAATGGAAACAAATAAAAAGTTACTAATCTAAAAGGAGTCAGACTGAGACCTTATCTTGGCGGTAATAATCCTGATGATCCAACTCTACCAGAATGTAGGCTACAGTCCTCTCCAGCCACAGTTCTTCCCTTTGACTCTCACTTCAGTCTCAGATATCCCTTATACTGGAATAGCCTCTACTGCCCGGGCATTTCTCCCTGTGGATATTACCAGGGGTCCCTGTGGATGTGTGGGAAGTGTTAAAGAAAACGAATTCTGAAGTGGGAAACGTGAGTTGCCTTAAGAAAGAGCCCACTAGACACCGAACCGAAGGAAACCTAAAGATGCTAAGGCAAAATAGGACTTCCTCAGGAACGTTTCTCTACAGGTACAAGGCCCATACACTGAGGCTCACAGTGAGGGGCGGGGCTGAATACGATGATGCCTGCTGTAGCCTCACAGTTTGGAAGAAATGTTTCAGAAGCCCAACAGCAAAGGGGAGCGAGTGGGGTGTCCAGGAGCCTTTTCCACGCTACGTGACCACATCCCAAGCCCCTGTCTGTAGGCTCAGTGAGACCACACTGAGCACAGCAAGAACCCATACCCGGACCTGAAGTGTCTGTCTTTACTGTATGGCTTATTCTTGACCCTTTGGTCAAATATTAATTGACCATGATGGCACGGGTCAATTTCAGGATTCTGTACTTTTCCATTGATCTATGTGCCTGTTCCTGTGCCAGAAGCAGGTTGTTCTGATCACAGTGGCTTTGCCCTACAGCAGGATATTCAGTAATGTGATCCTACAACTCTGTTCTTTCTCAAGAATACTGTGGGTGCACGGGGTCTTTTTTGGTTTCCTATAAATTTTCGAAACATTTTTTCCAGCTCTGTGAAACACACTGTTGGGATTGATGACAATTGTGTTGAATTTATAGATTGTTTTGGGTAGCATGGATATTTTGATAATGTTAATTCTTTCAGTCTATAATTCTTTCACTCCTTTGTATCTTCCTCTATTTCTTTTTTCAATGTCCTGTTTCTGAATACAAGTCTTTTACATCCTTCTTTGACTTTACTCCTAGGTGTCTTATTTTTTCAGTTGCAATGGTAAATGGTATAGTCTTTTCTAAGAGTTCATAATCGGTGTAAAAAAAATGCCATCAATGTGTTGATGTTAATTTTGCTTCCAGCTTCCTTGCCAAATTCATTAATTATATCCACAAGTACTCGGTGGACTCTTTAGTGTTTTATGTACAATATCATGTCATCTGCAAGTAATGACAGTTAACCTTCTCTCTTCCGATACGGATGCCTTTTATGTTCTCTTTTTGTCTGCTCGCTGTGGCTAGGACTTCCAGTAGTATGCTGAGCAGTAGTGGTGAAAGGGGCAACCGTGTCTTATTCCTCTTCTTAGGGGATATGGTTTTAGCCTTTGCACGTTGAGTATGATTTTGGCCCCAGGTATGTTGTATATGGCCTTTATTATGTTGAGATATATTCCCTCTATTTCCACTTTGCTCCCAGTTTTTTCCAAAATGGGTGCTGGATTTTCTAGAATATTTTCTCTGTATCTATTGATATGATCATAAGATTTGTGTCCTTCATTTTGTTTAGCTCTCACATTTCTTGATTTGCGAATATTATACCAGCGCTGCGTCTCCAGAATAAATCACACTTGGTCATGGTGTATGATCTTATTTAATGTATTGCTGGATAAAATTTGGTAATATATTTTCTGAGGATTTTGGCACCTATGTTCATGAGGGACGTTGGTCTGTGAAATTCTTTATTTGCAGGATCTTCATCTGGTTTTGGGATTATTATAATACTGGTCTCATAAAAATATCTCCCTCCTCTGGAATTTTCTAAAATATTTTGAGGAGAGTGGGTTTTAATTCTTCTTTAAATGTTTAGGTAAGCTCGCATGTAAATCCATCTGGCCCCAGACACTTGTTTGCTGGAAGTTTTTTTCTTATTACTTCTTCAATTGCATCCATTTTTACTGGCCCTCCAGGTTTTCTGATTCTTTCCGATTGAGTTTTAGCAGATTGTAGTTTTGAGGAATGTGTCCATTTTACGCAGCTTCCCCACTTTATTGTTGTGCATAGTGTTTTCTTAGTATTCTTTCTGTTTCTGTCATGTCAGTTGTTATATCGCCTCTTTCACATCTGATTTTGTTTTCTTGGGTCCTCACCGTTTGTTTTTTGGTGCGTCTGGCTAAAGACTCATCGATCTTATTTCTGTCAGAAAACTAGTTCTTACTTTCATTGATATCTTGTACTGTGTTTTTGGTCTCTGTGTCGTTCATTTCTGTTCTGATCTTCACTATTTTCTTTCTTCTACATCTCCTCGAAATGTTCAGGTCCTCTTCCCTTTTTAATATTGGGTTGTTGTTTTTGTTTTGTTACTTACATAAGAAATAAAAATGACTTTACATTCTGAATTCTGTGTTTTATTTTAATCTCTGATAGCAGATTTATGCCCCTTCAGAAATTGATGTAGAATATACGTCATCTAAAACTAAACATTTTAAACTATACGCTCCAGTGGTTTTAAAATTGGAATAATGTAGAACTGTTACAGCATAACAAGAAGCTAGAAAAATTCCAGGACAAGTTGAAAGGGAAACTGAGATAGATTTTTAGACAGCAGTTTGAGTTAAGCCTATCTTCCCTAAGCCAAAGGCACTGGAGAATAAATAGTTTGTATTAGATGGGAAAGATGCAGAAACCCAGGTGCAGAGACTAGGGCACAGGAAACCACCTGGACAGGAACCCCCAGAGGCCTACAAGGGACAAAGACTGGGAAAACAAGAACTTTGTCCCCAGGTAATCTATTCTCCCAGAGCATGTCATGGGTCATGCGGTGGAGACCCCCTAAGCATTCCTCCCTAAAGATACCTTTTAAGTCTCAGTTGTATTTCAGCTCCAGGCCCATAAAAGCATTAAGACAAGACAAGTGGCATTGGAGTGGACTCAGGACCAGACACATTGACAAATGAGGCCCTTCCTGGCATGGACTAATCAGTGGCGACCAGCACCCTGAAAGGGCACCCCTGGAAAGCTCATGAATATTCTCTTGAGAGCTCCCCTTAAGCCTCCCATAAGATTTTCCACCTGCAAGGGAGATAAATATGCTCAGGACAAAGGACCAAGTGTGAGCTCCCCTACACCACAGGAAAGCGTGACAGCGCCAGTTTCCTCCTTCCTTCTGCGGGGGCCCCATGGTGCTTTCAACCAGGGGAGCAATGGGCAGTGGCAGCTCATCCCAGGCTTGTCTTCTGAAACTGTCTGAAAGGTCTTGGAAATGTGTCCAAGGCCCCCTTTTCTCTGACTTCCCAGTGAGCAAAGGCAGCCCAGCCTAGGCTATCCTGTTACTTCGTCTATGCACCTGCCTTGGTTCACCATCCTAAGTACATTTTTATTACAGCCATTAAAGCTTTGGGTTTTTTTCTTCATTTTTTTCTCTTGATTGAAATCTTTCCTTCAAGATGACAAGAGCTGAGGCCTTCTGCCTGTATCCCCTGTAACACAACCGTCATCTTTTCACTTCGGAAACCTTAATGTCAACATAAAAGAAAGCCTCATCCCATTTAAAGAGTATACCCAATTCTACTCTGGACTATTTCCTCATTTACACTGATGTCTTTCCCATCTCCATGGCTATGCTATTGCTATTGTCGTTGTTGTTAACCCTCACTAGAGGATATTGTTTTCATTGACTTCCAGAGAGAGTGGCATGGAAGAAGGGGTAGAGAGAGAGAGGTGCCTCAGTGTTAGAGACACAGACATTGGTTGCTTTTCTAATTCGCTGCACACCTGGGATGAGGAATGAATCTACAACCTAGGTATGTGCCCTCAACTGGGAATCAAACCGGAGACCCTTCAGTGTGCAGGCCGACACTATACCACTGAGCCCCGCTGCCCAGGGAAGATATGCCTTTTTAAATATGAAGTTTGTAGGTATATTTAACTTGAAATTGGTAGAGGTTTTAAAATGATTTCTTTAGTTTTACTCATGTTTTCATTGGTGATTTGCCACTATTATATTACTGGCATTAATTTTGCAACAGTTTGTATGTAGCAGGGAGGAAACACTTTTAGATCAGGGTCCAAATAGAGTAGTGTATACGAACTTTTTTTGTTAAAAACTTTTATAGCAATGAGAACCAGAAAAATTTCTACTAAACTATCTAACACTACAACTGAAAGATTTAGAAAGAGAACAGAAAACAAGAAAGGGCCCAGAGGAAGTAAAAGGAAGAAAATAATAAAGAACCAGAGCCTAAATAAATAACGTAGAGACTAAAAAATTAAAAAAGGTCAATGCAACCAAGAGCTTGTCTTTGAATAGACAATCAGTGTGATGAACTTTTAACCCAACTCACCAAAAACCAAAGACAGAGGTCAAAAATAAATAAATTGAGGAACAAAAGAAGTGAAGTAACAACTGATACCACTGAAATACAAAGGGTTGTAAGCAAATACCCTGAACAACTATATGCCAACGACCTGGATGAAATAGACAAATTTCTGGAAATACACAACCTTCCAATACTCAGTGAGGAAGAATCAGGCATGCTGAACACGTTGATAAAAACTGGTGAAATTGGAACAGTGATTTTTTTAAAAATGCCCAAGAAAAAAAGGGCCAGGCCCAGACAGTTTCAGAGGGGAGTTTTATCAAACATTCAAAAAATAATTCAAATTGTTCCAAAAAGTCGAGAGGAACAAACACTCCCAAGCTCTTTTTAGGCAGCCTGAATAATCCCAACTACAAATCCAGGTAAAGACCTTGCAAAGAAAGAATTACAGGCCAATATCCGTGATAAACAAAGATGCTAAAATCTTCAAACAAATATTAGCAAATTGGATCAAGCAATATGTTAAACAGATCACACCCCATGACCAAGTGGGGTTTATTCCAGGGATGCAGGTTTGGTACAGTATTCACAAATCTATAAATGTGATGCATCACAGGAACCATTTGACAAACAAAAATCTCATGATCATCTCAGTAGGTGCAGAAAGAGCAACAAAACCCAGCGCCCATTTTTGAGAAAAACTCTCAGCACAGTGGGGATAGAGGGATCATGCCTAAACACATTAAAGTCCTTATAGGACAAACCTTCAGTCAACTTCATCCTCAATGGGCAAAAACTAAAACATATCCCCTAATAAGAGGAACAAGACAGGGACGTCCACTTTCACCATCTTTTATTCAACAGAGTGTTGGAAGTCCTTGCCACAGCGATCAGACAAGGAGAAAACATAAAAGGCATCCAAATTGGAAAGGAGAAATAAAACTGTCACTGTTTGCAGATGACCTGATATTGTATGCTGAGAACACTAAAGAGGTCACCAAAAGACTTCTAGATTTAATAATAAATGAACTCAGCTATGCAGCAGGATGGAAAATTAATGCCCAGAAGTAAATGGCATTTTTAAACAACATTCATGATCTCTCAGAAAGAGAAACTAAAACAAACAAACAAACAAACAAAAACACATTTAACGTGCAACAATAAAATTAAGATACTTAGGAATTAACTTAACCAAAGGGGTGAAAGACGTGTACTTGCAAAACAAATATGTTCAAAAAAGAGATAGAGGAAGATATAAACAAGTGTAAGAATATACCATGCTAATGGATTGCTAGAATCAACCTCATTCAGATGTCCGTACTCCCCAAAGCAATCTATAGATTCAAACTATTCATAAAATACCAATGTCCGATATCACAGACCTAGAAGAAGTAGTGCAAAAATTTAAAGGACACAAAAAGGACAGGGCCCCAAATCGCTGCAGCAATTTTGGGAGGAAGAAAAAAGTGGAAGGAATCAAAATAATACATATCAAGATATAGTAAAGCCATTTTAATCGAAACAGAATGGAACTGGCAGAAGAACAGACTTAATGACATAAATGGAACTGAACAGAGAACCCAGGAATTGACCCAACTCATTACACTCAATTGAGATTTTACAAAGGAGGCAGAGCATACAGTGGAGTAAAGGAAGTCTCTTCAATAAATGGTGTTGGGAAAATTGGACAGGAACTTTCAAAATAATGCAACTAGACCACTATCTTGCACCGCACACAAGGATCAACTCCAACTGGATAAAAAACTTAAAGGTAAAACATGAAACCATTAAAAATCCTAGAAGGAAATGGAGGCAGCATGATCTCAGACATCTCTCATTGCAATATGCTTACCAATACACTGCCTAGGGCAATGGAAGCAAAGGAGAAAATAAACAAATGGGACTACAGCAAAATAAAAAGATTCTGCACAAAGATACCATCAACAAAATGCAAAGGGAACTCATTATATGGGAGAACATATTTGCCGATGATACATCTGATAAAGGGTTACTACCCCTAATATTTTAAGAAACACACCTTCACAAGAGGAAGACAAACGATCCAATTAAAAAACGAGCAAAGACCTAAGTAGACACTTCTCCAAAGAGCGCATAAACATGTCCAAGAGACATATGAAAACTGCTCAGTGTCACTAATCACCAGAGAGATGAAAATTAAAACAATAATGGGGTATCACCTGAGGTCTTCCAGAATGGCTATGTTTTCAATAAGTCAATAAACAGAAAGTGCCTGTGAGGGTGTGCAGAAAAGCTCACCCTAGTATACTGCTGGTGGGAATGCAGACTCGTGCAGCCTCTATGGAAAACATTATGACATAGGAGGTTTTCTCAAAAATTGAAATACAGAACTGCCATTGAACCCAGTGGCCCCACTGCTTGGAATATGTCCTACAAAACCAGGAACATCGATCAGGAAGAATATATAAACCCCTCTGTTCAGAGCAGCACAATTTACAATAGCTCACAGGAATGGGTACATGAATCTGCTTTGATTCTGAGTGACAGTAGACATGCACACTCCTGCATCTTCCTTCAGCTTCCTGCCTGAACATGATGCCACACTGCAGTTCTTCAGACTTTCTGTCTCTTCCCAATGCCGCAGTGGCCTGGCGTCATAGGCTATCCTTCCGAGCCTCAGGGTGTTCATGTGAGAGAAAAATGTCCCAGCTACCTGACAACCCAAGGGGGAGCCCCACTGGCATCTCCTCACATGTCCTCTAAGTGCCTTCTCCTGGTTCCAACATCCTCAAGTAGTCCTTACTGATTTTCTGGCAGAGCAAAAAGTGATCGTCCAGAGACGGCAGGGATCTGACTAAAAATCCAAAAGCAGGGGAACACACCAAGCTCTCTTAGGGCATTGCAAGCAAGCCTCCACCTCAGCAATCCTGTCAGACCCTGCCACGCTGTGGGCAGAGAACTAGTTGAAGTAGTTAAGGCTGCTGTTCTGGTGCCTGGAGCTGTTGGCCCATCGTTCATAATGCTGGCACCACTGAATGCAAGAGGCATAGGATGCACTGTATCCTGCAGCATGAGGAGTGTGTGGAGAAGGGCACATCACCTTTCAAGTTCTATGCACTTCCTGCTGCTGCCCATAGAGAGAGCCTGCTCCCGCCTGTGATGGTAATGAGATACTCCTTCACAGTGGCAGTACTGCATTAGTATGATTTGCTACAAAAGGACAGTTAACCTTGCCATCATCCCTGGCATGTCTGGCTCCCTCCACCTGCAGAAGGAATGTGGGTGGGGGTTAGGGACATCTCACTCCTGGACACCCAAGTGTCCCTGCTTACATGGACAGGTTATATTCTCAAGGCCCCTCCCTTTCCAGCACCAGTACCTGCAACATCACCTTCACATTGATCGTGTGGCTATGAAAGAACTAAAACATGGAGATCTACAAAACAGCCTGGCTTGGCCTGAACCACCTATCTTCTGGCCCCATCCCTTCTGCATAAGAGGCACAGAGGAACACAGAGGTTCCTGGGGTTACAGGTGCCTGCACCCATGCGGTCACACTGATTCCTCACAGGCTTTGATATCCCCACACCCTTGCCTGCACACGGCTTCACAGGATACCCTGATTCACGCACGTCACACGTTCCTGCCTCTGATGGAGGACTTGGGCATGCCCACACCATTTTGGGCTACTAAAACAGCTCTTCCAAACTGTGACTGGACAGAGGGCATCACGCTACTCAGCCCCGCCCCTCACTGTCAGCCTCAGTGTATGGGCCTCAGAACTGTGGTGAAACATTCCTGAGGAAGCTCTATGTTACCCGAGCATTTGCAGCTTTCCCAGGGTTTGGTGTCTGGGGGGCTCTTGCTTACGGCTACTCACGTTTCCCACTTCAGAATCCATTTTCTCTACCGCTTTCCCACAGATCCACAGTGACCCCTAGTAATATCCACAGGGAGAAATGCCCGGGACATTACAGGCTGCCCAGTCTGTGGGATATCTGAGGCTGAAGTGACAGGCAAAGGGAAGAACTGTGGCTGGAGAGGACTGTAGCCTACATTCTGGTAGAGTTGGGTGATCAGGATAACTACGGCCAAGATACGGTCTCAATCTGACTCCTTTTACATCAGTTCTCTTGTTTTTGTTTCCGTTACTCTTGCTCTTTCTGTCTTTTCCTCATTCTGACTCTTTCTTCCATCTACCCATTGGGTTTCAGTGACCCGTAGAAAGAACGACTTGATGCTGCCTAAGGGTTTCTTCATTGCAGGAGAAAGGCTCGGTCTGAAGGAACAAAGTAAATAAACAATCATATTCACACGAGGCCATTGTTATGTGAGGAAATGTAATACCGTCAAAAATGCACAAGATGTACTGGCTGTGGACACCATGGTCCAGAGATTGCCCAACACAACTTCACGTACATGCCTGTGCCTCTGTGTGTGTTGTGTGTGAGGGCTATAGAACACTCTGCATCTTATTGTCCCTCTGGGCATTTACCCTTCCAGCTGGGGATTCGACCCCAAGTGAACCTAATATCCAGACTGACTGCTCACATGCCTTTGCTCTCTTCCCCACAACTCCTACATGCAATTTATACTCCCACTGGCTAAGTGTGGTTCTGAATCCTGGGCTCAGAGGATGATTCTCGCAGCAAATACAGTGCTCTCATACTTCTAGGGAGGGCTTCTGCTTCAAGTGTGAAATGCACTGGGAAGCCTCCCACCGCGTTGCCTGCTGTCAATGTGTGAGCTGACCTCCGACAGAAAGGAACCTGGAAATCCATCATCCTTTCGGAGCTCGCAGTGGACATTCAGGCCCTTGCTCCCAAATCCCTTTCCTTGAGCTACCTTATGTCCCTGGGTCCATTAGTATCACCCACTTCAATGGACTTACTCTTAGTTCTCCCTCCTCCCCAGCCTCCAGCACACAGAAAGAATTCTGTCTTCTCATACTGTCCTAAAGCATAACAACTTAACCGCCACTGCCACTGCACAGGCCCAGCCCTCACAGGCAATGGTCATTCACAGGCAGCCAGTTGTAATGCCCCAAACTAGGGACAAACACCACAGAGACAGACGCTATTGATGCTCTTGATTTATGTGTTCCAAGAACACACGACAAACAGACAAACAGAGCTGATGCTCCTGCTTTAACTTTCCATTTCATACCATGCTCCCGATCTCTCTGTGACTGAATACCTGGTCACACAGACATTCTGCTCCATTGTCCTGTGCAGGAACATAATGTCTGCTTGAAAACACATACTCATGTCAAAACCTTCTTATGTGCACTTCTCTATTTGAAGGAAAATGGATGGTCCCTCCTATTTAACTCACACTGTGGGAGATACCCTAACACAATAATTGACTATCATCTCCTAGCAAAATTCCTAAAGAGTATAGTATAATTATTGGTGGCCCTAACATGAAGAGTCGGTCATTGCTGAAATTAGGATCTCTTAAATTTCCTGCTGCCTTGTGTTGGATGCATCACACCACACCACCTTTTTAATGAGCAATGACCTCAGGATCACCCAGTTAGGAATTTGGACACACCTAAGGAAATATTTGATGGTTGCAATGATCCATAAAAGGAAGTGGTGGCACAGCAGCCTCAGCCTTTGTATGAAAAGACTCCTGGACAAGTGTGGGAAGGGTCAGAGGAAGGACATCATGGGAGCCTCCATTTAAGGAATAGTAGACGGGCCTAAGGGTGAGGGAGGTGGCCTGGAGCGAGAGTTCAGAGGAGTGGGTCAATGAATCTGCTTTGATGCTGAATGATTTTGCACATGCACACTTCCTCATTTTACATCAGGTGTCCCTGTCTGAATATAATTCCCACTGCAGTGCTACATACTTCCTTTCTCAACCTGATTCTCTGAGGACCTGACATAACAGGCTCTATTCCTCCCAGTATCAGGGCGTCCATGAGAGAAAGCAATGACCCAGCTACCTAGCAAACTAGGGGCGAGTGTCCAGGAACAGTCCCCCTCACCTGTACTCCTCTACCTTCACTCTCCTGGGGCCAAGCTCCTCGCACAGTACTTGAGATGATTAGACCACACTTCTATTACTGATGTTCTAGTAGGGCAAACAGGACTAGTCAGAAGAAGCCAGGGATCTCACTTTACGAACCCAAGAGGTAGGGGAACCCAAAGCTCTCCTTCTGCATTGCCACCGAGGCCCAACCTCAGTATCCTGTCATATCCTTCCAGGTCGCAGCATTTTTCTCCTAAATAACATTGTCGGGAATGCTGGAAAGGCATTCTCACGCTTATCCAATAGATGGCAGCTTTTCGTTTCAAATCATGTTATCGGGGATGTTGGCAATTCATTCTCATGCTTGTCAAAACATGGCAGCTTTTTTTTACAAATAAAGTTACTGAGCAGGCTGGCAATGCATATCCACACTTGTCCACGAGATGGCAGCATGACTTCACATGTCATTTCATTCGGGATGGTACCACTGCATTCCCTCGTTTCTCCACCAGGTGGCAGCACTTTTCCACCAAATGATTTCATTGGGCATGCACGGTAGGCATGCTCAGGTATGCCCAAGAGTTGTTTGCATTTACCTCAAAATGTCATTTCTTTCGTGATGCTGGAAATGGATTCTCATTCTTGAACAGTCACAGCATGCAGTTATGTCCGCACGTGCCAAAAGGCGGCTTCTAACAGAAAAATACAGTTTGCACATATTTCTACAAAGGGAATTTGGTTTAACTGTGAAATGAACGTAAAACCCCGGCCTGGTTCCCTGCTGTCACTGTGTGAGCCGACTCCCTAAAGCGAGGGTATGGCAAACGCATCATCCTTTATAACTTATCACTGCAAATTCCGACCCTTGCACACAAGGCCTTTCCTTGAACTCCCTTATCACCCAAGGGAAAATGGTAAACTCTATTGGACTTTCACTGATTTCTTAATCCACCACAGTCTCTACCACACAGAAAGAATTTTGGCTTCTGATACCATCAGAAAACACAACTTAGCCACTTCTGCAATTGTAAAGGCCATGCATTCACGGGGCGGGTAATTCAGAGAGTCCATTGTCAAGGCAAACAATACATAAACAGGCACATTAGATGCTCTCGCTTTATCTTGCCATTTATTCCATGTGCTGCATATATCCATGGCTGAATGCCTTTCCACAGGGACATTCTGCACCTAATTTCTACGCAGGAAAAGAATCTTTGCTTGAAACACCTTTTAATCTGAAAAAGCTTCTCACGTGCACTACTTATATTGGAAGGTCCCTCCTATAGTTCTCACACGTTAAATACGTGCAGTTAACACAGCAAATCTGGTATCATCTCCTCTGAGGATAATCAAAAAGTATTTAAAAATCATGTCAAGCCCAAACCTGACAAAGTTGGAATCTCTTCCGTTTTCTCCAGCCATGCATTCAACAGTTCCCACCACAACTTGGTTGTGATGGGCAGTGTACCCAGGAAGGCCAGCGATACAATTCAGTAAATACATGGTGGTTGTGATGATCAATAGAGGGATGTGGTGGCACAGCAGCCTCAGCATTTTCATGAAGGAGGATACTGGAAAATTGTGGAGGGGGTTCTAGGAAGCACATCACAGAACTTCTCTTTAATGCATGGTAGGCAGGCCTGAGGGTGGTGTTGGTGACCTGAGGTGTGAGATCAGAGAAATAGGCCAAAGAATCTACTTTCATTCTGAGTGACAGAGGAAACAGACATGACCTCATCATCCTTCAGCCTCCCCCAAGTGAACATGATTGGCACTGCGGTGCTCAGAACTTCCAGCCTCATCCTCATACCGTGATGATGTCACAGGCTGTATTTCTCCCAGCTTCAGTGTGTTCATGTGAGAAAACAATGTCCCAGCTACCTGGCAATCCAGAGGCAAGTGAAGAGTTGGTCTCTGCTCACCTGTTATCATCTATGTCCCCTCTCCAGATGCCAACATACACTCATAGTTCTCACTGTTGATCTGGAAAGGAAAAATGGGCTCCACAGGAGAGGGCAGGCGTCTAAACCACAAACCCAAAAAGCAGGGGATCACACCAAGCTCTCTAATGGCATTTCCTGCAAGGACCCACCTAAGCAATCCTGTCAGATCCCGAAACATGGTGATCAGAGACGAAGTTGAAGAAGTGAATGCTGCTGTTCTGCCTGCAGTTGTAGGCCTGTCGTTCATACTGCAGGTACCACTGAATGTGAGTGGAATGGGTCACCCTGTATCCTGCAGCTTGAGGAGTGTGTGGAGAGGAACCTGTCACCTTCCAACTTGGACACACTTCTTGCCGCAGGCCATGCAGGGAGCCTCCTCTCTCCTGCGATGGCTATGAGAGGATCCTTCACAATCACAGTATCGTGGATGTAGGGGTTTTTGTGAAAGAGCAGCACAGTCTTGCAGCGATTGCTGCCATGCCAGGCTTCCTTCACCTGCAATAGGATAGTGGATCCGGTTTAGGGTGATAACTTATTCCAGAACTCCCGCCTATTCCTTCCTGCAGGGATAGGATTTTTTCACAAGCTCTCTACCTCCCCAGCCGTGGTCTGCACAGCCTGACCTTCAGATTGATCATGTGGCTGAGCATGGTTTCATCTTGGTCACTGATAATGGCTGACAATTCCAGATTGTTGACAAATTGCAGCAGGTCAAAACGCCTGCACGCTGCAAGCTGAACATGAAACAGCTACAAAAAGGAGCAGATCCTTAAAGCAGCTTGGATTGCTCCCACCTCTCTAACCCCTAGCCCAGCTCCTTCACCATAAGATGCAAAAAGAGAGCACAGTGGTTCTTGTGGGCTCCATGTGTTTATACACACACGGGCACACTGTTTTCCTGACAGCCTTTGACCTCGCCTACATACTTGCCTGCTGAGTGCTTAACAGGATACCTTTATTTGTGGACATCACTCATTCCTGCCTCTCACTGACTTGGATATACAGAGGACTTGGACACGCAGCCCCCCTCGAGTGCAGCATTACCCCAAGAAGAACCTGAGTGACACAGAGCAGTGTGGAGGCAATGGCCCTTGTTCTGCGCATGAGTCTGATCTGGGACGGCGCTCCTGAAGCCCAGGGAGAGTTTTTGTGGTACTGGTGAGATAAAAGGGTGTCTCTGAGATTTTGGATCACACTGTTCTCACTATCCTGAGCTTCACTCCAATGTGTCTATTTGATTCTGAGCTACCGATCCCCACTAATACATTTCTCATGCACTAGGGCAGGCATATTGCGTTCCCTTCTGTAGAGTCAAGGATACACTATTGACTCAGCATCTGGCAATGCACTGAACGTTTGTGCTTTTCAGTTCTAAACAGGGCTGCCGCCGCTGCCAGGTACTGGGCTTGAGCCAGCAGAAGGATCTGCTCACTTGTAAGTTCACGGGCTACATTCCTAACTTAAGTGCCCGGAGCACATCCAGTGGGGACCAGGTGCACTGCCCACTGAGCCAATCCTCTTCGTGCTCCTGCTCGACTGGCTCTTCTTGTGGATGTTTTGTTTCTATCTGTGCCTGAGGCTCAACATCAACCACTACCTTCATGACTTTTATGGCGTCCTCTCACCCAGGACAAACTGCTCCCTGCCAATTAATTCCTCCTCAATCAATTCCTTCTCCTCTCCCTGCTCCACCCTGTCTGGCCCTTGTAGAAACTCATGATACATTTCCTCTGCCAAAGCATAACTTACCCACTTCTGCAACTGTAAGGCCCAGCCCTCCCAGGGACTGGTCGATCATTCCAAGGCAGCCAATCGTAAGGCTCAAACCAACACACAAACAACAGACAGACAGACAGACAGACAGACAGACAGACACGGTACTTGCTCTTAATTTATCTTTCTAACTACATGCCATGCTCTGGATGTCTCCGCATCTCAATGCTTTCCCACAGGGACATTCTGCATCTATTTCCTGTGCAGGGAAACAATGTTTGCTTGAAAACACATATTTCGCTGAGAAAGCTTCTCATGTGCACGACTCTTCTTTGAAGTAAAATGGACAGTCCCTCCTATTTATCTCACAGTGTGGGAGGTCCCCTGAACACAACAAACCTCCTATTGTCTCCTCTGACTATTACTAAAGAATACTGAATAATCCCCAATCTGTAAAATGGGTCACTGCCGCCAGTGGGATCTCTTAAGTTTCCACCAGCCCTGTGTTCAACATGTGCCGCCACAACCCGTTTATAACGGGCAGTGTTTTCAGGATGACCTGTGGAGGAATAAGGAGACACTTAAGGAAATATATGGTGGTTGTGATGATCAATAGAGGCAAGTGGTTCCAGAGCAGCCTCAGCCTTTGCATTCTCATGCTGAAACACCACGTGGCAGCATTTTCTCCTCAAATGGTATTATTGCAGATGCTCACTCTGAATTCTTACTTTTGTCCAGAGGCGGCAGAAAGTTTCTTACCAACGATTGTTCTGGGGATGCTGGCAATGCATTCTCACACTTTTCCACCAGGTGTCGGCATGATTTCACGAGTAATTTTATTGGGGATGCTGGAAAAGCATTCACAATTCCATTCAACAGGTGGAAACATTTTCAACAGGATGAATCCATTGGTGAACTCGTGGATGCATTCTCATGTTTACCCACCAGGTGACAGTATTGTTCGAACTGAGGATCATACTTGGGATGCTTGTGGAGATGCAGAAGATGCATTTTCTCGTTTGTCCACCAGGTGGTGGCATTTTGACACCACGAGATTTTATTGGCTATGCTGACAATGGAAGCTAATGTGTGTCAAGCAGGCAGCAGAATTATTTTACCGCACGGTTTCCCTGGAGATGCTTGCAATGGTTCTATATTTATCAGTTGGCGTCAATATTATACTAGTGAATATCAGGAATGTTCTGGAAGTGCATTCTCACGCTTTTCCACCAGGTGGCAGAATTTCCCCACAAAGTACTTTTACTGAGGATGCTGGCAAGGCATTCCCACGTTTTTTTCTACAGCTGTCTGCATTTTCCCTCCACTGTCCCATTTTGGGGAAACTGGCAATGCATTTTGGCGCTGAAACATGAGATGGCAGCATTTTTCCACCAACGATTCTGTTTGAGATGCTGGCAATGCTTTCCCACGTTTGTCTTAACACGTTTGTGGAAGCATTTTTACTACCAAATTATATTATTGGGGGTGTTGAAAATTCAGTCTCAAGTTTGAAAAAGACTTGGCTACATTTTCCACAAATGTGATTATTTTGTGGATGTTGACAAGGCATTCTCACGTTTTAACAGCCATTGAACCTACTTTCCCAAAAATGATTCTATTGGGAATAGTGGCGTGGCACTTTCACTTTTGTTCAATAGCTGGCAACACTTTCACCACAAAGTATCGTTTGGGGAATGCTGGAAGCACGTTCGTCCAACGTACTTCGTAGAAGTACTTTTCCACAAAATGATTTTATTGCGGATGCGGGCAATGCATTCTTCAGTCCCTCAAACAAGAGGCCACATTTTCCACCAAACGATTACTTTGGTTGTGCTGGCAATGCATTCCCACATCTGTCCACAAGGTGGCCACTTTTGTTTACCAAGGGATTTTCCTGAGAACGCTGGCAATGCATTCTCTTGCTCGAATACCAGGTGACAGCATTTTCTCCACAAGTGATCTTATTGGAGATGCTGTAACTGCATTTTCACATTTGTAGAAAGGTGACTGGTTTCTTATTTACAAATGATTGTTTTAAGGCTGCTGGCAATTCCTTCTGACACTCAAACACCAGGTGCAGTATTTTCCCACCAAATGATATTATTGAGGATCCTGGCACTGCATGCTCCTCCTTGGAAAACAAGTGGCAGCTATTTTCCACCATGTAACTTCACTGGGGCTTCTGGCGATGCATTTTCACTCTTGTCCAATAGGTGGAAGCATTTTCCCACAAGTGATTTCACTGGGGATGCTGGCAATGAACACTCACACAAGTCGACAAGATAAGGGCATTTTTCCCACAAGAGATTTTCATTGTGAATCTTGGCAATGTATTTTCAAATGTGTCCGCCATTTGGCAGCCAGCATCATCTCAGAAGGGATTTTCATGAGGATGCGGGCAACGCATTCTCACACTTGTCAAACATGTGGCGGCCTTTTTCCAACAACTGATATTATTGGGGCTGCTGGCAATGCATTGTGAAGCCTGTTTACAACAAGCCCGCATTTTTCCACCAAATGTTATTATTGCACATAAAGGCAATGGTTTCTCCCGCTTGTCCACCCGTTGGCACCTTGACATCACAAGTGATTTTGTTTGGTAAGCTGAGAATGCATTCTTACGTTTGTTCAGCCAGTTGCGGAATTTTTCCACCAAGCGACTTTATTGCTGCTGGCTGTACATTCTCACGTTTGTCCAACTATTCGCCGCAGTTTTCCCCTAAAGTGATATTGTGTGTGTGGGTGTGGATGTTGGTTTTGAATTCTCACACGTGGACATTGGCTATCAGAATTTTAGGCCCAAATCACTTTATTGTGATTCCCGAGCATGCGTTCTCACTATTGTCCACCAGTTGGCACCTTGATCTCAGTAGGGGTTTCATTGGGGATTCTGGGAAATCATTCATACAGTCCTTTAGCACCTGGTGGCCTTTTTCTCAAAGAGTGATTTTGTTGGGGATGCAGTCAATGCAAGCTTCACCTTGTCCACCAGGGGGCAGAATATTTCCACCAAGTTTTTTTTAAAGGGGATGCGTTTAATGCTCTCCCACTTACCTCCACAAGGTGGCAGCATTTTTAAAACAAATGCTTTTCTTGGGAATGCCGGGAATGCTCTCTCACATTTGTAAACAATGTCAGGTAATTTCTCATCAAACGTTTTTACGGGAGATGCCTGAAATACATTATCACCTTTTATTCAAAGGGGCAGCATTTTTTCAACCAAATAATTTTACAGGGGCTGGCAATGGATGCTCACGTTTGTCCCACACTTGGCAGCATTTGTCCCAGAGAAAGTTTTTTTGCGGGGATGCGTGGCAGCGTTTCGCCCCAAATGATTTTATTGAGGATGCCTGCAAGGCAGTCTCAGGTCTCTACATGAGGTCACAGTAGTTTTCAACCACATGATTGGATTGGGGATACTATCAGCGCATTCTCACCCTTTTGCATTTTGCCGACAGAGAGGTTTTGTGGTGATTCCGACAATACATTCTCAGAGTTATCTGAGAATTGGCAGTATTTCCGTACAAATGGCCTTACTGGGGATGCTGGCAATGTATTCTCACGATTGTCCACGGAGGACAGCATTTTCAATCAAATAATTTTATGGGAGATGCTACGCAGCCATTCTTGCACTTGTCAACCAGAAGGCAGGTTTTCCACAGTATGATTTTATTGGGCATGCTGGCACTGCATTCATAATCTTTTTCATAGGTGGCAAAACTTTCCCAAAAACTTATTATTTGCGGGATACTGGCAATGAATTGTCATTCTCAAGCATCCGTTGGCAGCATTTTTTAGCTAATGATTTTGTTGGGGATGCTCGCCGTGCGTTTTCCTATTTGTCGACCAGTGCACCTGGTGCCCGCTGGAGGTGCTCCAGGCACATAAGTTAGAGATGGAGAATATGGACTTGCAAGGAAGCAGAGCCTAACGGAAAATCTTGATAATGCATTGCCAGATTTCTCAGTAAAATCCCTGTGAGAGCTCAGTTCCGTATTATGTTCGAACGTTGGAAGCAAATGCCAGGATCCCCAATAAAATTGTTTGGGTCAAAGATGCCGCTTCCATGTGGGCAAGCGTAAGACTGCCTTGACGTTATTCCCAATAAAATCATTCTAGGAACAGTGCTGCCTCTTAATGGATAATCTTGAGAATGCATTTTCAGCATCTACAAAATAATCACCAGAGTGAACATATAGGCCATCGGCTGGACAAATGTAAGAATGCCTTCTGAGCCTACCAAATAAACTTGCATAAATGTCCAGTGTTGGGTCCTAAAAAATGATGGATTTCTAAGTATCCTCCCTGTAGGGAGTCGGTCACACATTAGGAACAGGCAACCAGGTGGGAGACTTCACAGTTGAACCAAAGTCCCTCTCTAGAAGTATGACTGCACAGTGTTTTGCTGAGAGAATCAGTCTCTGAGGCCGAAGATCCCAAGCGACATTTAGCAAGGGGTGGAATAAGGTGCACAGATACCTGTGGCGAATTGAGTCAAGGCGTGTGGGAAGTCAGAAGTGTATTAGGTTCATTTGGGCAAGAATCCCCTGCTGGAAGAGTAAATGAGCAGAGGGACAATAAGAAGGAGAGTGTGCCACAGCCCGCACACACAAGCACACACAAGCACACACACACACATGCACACACACAGAGGCAAAGGCATGGACATGAATTTGTGTTGGGCAATCTCTGGACTATGATGTCCACAGTCAGTACACCTTGCCCGTTTTTGACACTTTTTACGTTTCCTCAAATGGAAATGGCCTCCTGTGAATATGATTGTTTATTGACTTTGTTCCTTTAGACCAAGCCCTTGTGCAACCAACTAATCCTTAAGCAATATCAAGTCATCCTTGCTACTCGTCACTGAAACCCAAGGAGTGGATGAGAGAAAGTCAGAATGAGAGAAAGACCAAAAGAGCAAAAGCAATGGAAACAAATAAAAAGTTACTAATCTAAAAGGAGTCAGACTGAGACCTTATCTTGGCGGTAATAATCCTGATGATCCAACTCTACCAGAATGTAGGCTACAGTCCTCTCCAGCCACAGTTCTTCCCTTTGACTCTCACTTCAGTCTCAGATATCCCTTATACTGGAATAGCCTCTACTGCCCGGGCATTTCTCCCTGTGGATATTACCAGGGGTCCCTGTGGATGTGTGGGAAGTGTTAAAGAAAACGAATTCTGAAGTGGGAAACGTGAGTTGCCTTAAGAAAGAGCCCACTAGACACCGAACCGAAGGAAACCTAAAGATGCTAAGGCAAAATAGGACTTCCTCAGGAACGTTTCTCTACAGGTACAAGGCCCATACACTGAGGCTCACAGTGAGGGGCGGGGCTGAATACGATGATGCCTGCTGTAGCCTCACAGTTTGGAAGAAATGTTTCAGAAGCCCAACAGCAAAGGGGAGCGAGTGGGGTGTCCAGGAGCCTTTTCCACGCTACGTGACCACATCCCAAGCCCCTGTCTGTAGGCTCAGTGAGACCACACTGAGCACAGCAAGAACCCATACCCGGACCTGAAGTGTCTGTCTTTACTGTATGGCTTATTCTTGACCCTTTGGTCAAATATTAATTGACCATGATGGCACGGGTCAATTTCAGGATTCTGTACTTTTCCATTGATCTATGTGCCTGTTCCTGTGCCAGAAGCAGGTTGTTCTGATCACAGTGGCTTTGCCCTACAGCAGGATATTCAGTAATGTGATCCTACAACTCTGTTCTTTCTCAAGAATACTGTGGGTGCACGGGGTCTTTTTTGGTTTCCTATAAATTTTCGAAACATTTTTTCCAGCTCTGTGAAACACACTGTTGGGATTGATGACAATTGTGTTGAATTTATAGATTGTTTTGGGTAGCATGGATATTTTGATAATGTTAATTCTTTCAGTCTATAATTCTTTCACTCCTTTGTATCTTCCTCTATTTCTTTTTTCAATGTCCTGTTTCTGAATACAAGTCTTTTACATCCTTCTTTGACTTTACTCCTAGGTGTCTTATTTTTTCAGTTGCAATGGTAAATGGTATAGTCTTTTCTAAGAGTTCATAATCGGTGTAAAAAAAATGCCATCAATGTGTTGATGTTAATTTTGCTTCCAGCTTCCTTGCCAAATTCATTAATTATATCCACAAGTACTCGGTGGACTCTTTAGTTTTTTATGTACAATATCATGTCATCTGCAAGTAATGACAGTTAACCTTCTCTCTTCCGATACGGATGCCTTTTATGTTCTCTTTTTGTCTGCTCGCTGTGGCTAGGACTTCCAGTAGTATGCTGAGCAGTAGTGGTGAAAGGGGCAACCGTGTCTTATTCCTCTTCTTAGGGGATATGGTTTTAGCCTTTGCACGTTGAGTATGATTTTGGCCCCAGGTATGTTGTATATGGCCTTTATTATGTTGAGATATATTCCCTCTATTTCCACTTTGCTCCCAGTTTTTTCCAAAATGGGTGCTGGATTTTCTAGAATATTTTCTCTGTATCTATTGATATGATCATAAGATTTTTGTCCTTCATTTTGTTTAGCTCTCACATTTCTTGATTTGCGAATATTATACCAGCGCTGCGTCTCCAGAATAAATCACACTTGGTCATGGTGTATGATCTTATTTAATGTATTGCTGGATAAAATTTGGTAATATATTTTCTGAGGATTTTGGCACCTATGTTCATGAGGGACGTTGGTCTGTGAAATTCTTTATTTGCAGGATCTTCATCTGGTTTTGGGATTATTATAATACTGGTCTCATAAAAATATCTCCCTCCTCTGGAATTTTCTAAAATATTTTGAGGAGAGTGGGTTTTAATTCTTCTTTAAATGTTTAGGTAAGCTCGCATGTAAATCCATCTGGCCCCAGACACTTGTTTGCTGGAAGTTTTTTTCTTATTACTTCTTCAATTGCATCCATTTTTACTGGCCCTCCAGGTTTTCTGATTCTTTCCGATTGAGTTTTAGCAGATTGTAGTTTTGAGGAATGTGTCCATTTTACGCAGCTTCCCCACTTTATTGTTGTGCATAGTGTTTTCTTAGTATTCTTTCTGTTTCTGTCATGTCAGTTGTTATATCGCCTCTTTCACATCTGATTTTGTTTTCTTGGGTCCTCACCGTTTGTTTTTTGGTGCGTCTGGCTAAAGACTCATCGATCTTATTTCTGTCAGAAAACTAGTTCTTACTTTCATTGATATTTTGTACTGTGTTTTTGGTCTCTGTGTCGTTCATTTCTGTTCTGATCTTCACTATTTTCTTTCTTCTACATCTCCTCGAAATGTTCAGGTCCTCTTCCCTTTTTAATATTGGGTTGTTGTTTTTGTTTTGTTACTTACATAAGAAATAAAAATGACTTTACATTCTGAATTCTGTGTTTTATTTTAATCTCTGATAGCAGATTTATGCCCCTTCAGAAATTGATGTAGAATATACGTCATCTAAAACTAAACATTTTAAACTATACGCTCCAGTGGTTTTAAAATTGGAATAATGTAGAACTGTTACAGCATAACAAGAAGCTAGAAAAATTCCAGGACAAGTTGAAAGGGAAACTGAGATAGATTTTTAGACAGCAGTTTGAGTTAAGCCTATCTTCCCTAAGCCAAAGGCACTGGAGAATAAATAGTTTGTATTAGATGGGAAAGATGCAGAAACCCAGGTGCAGAGACTAGGGCACAGGAAACCACCTGGACAGGAACCCCCAGAGGCCTACAAGGGACAAAGACTGGGAAAACAAGAACTTTGTCCCCAGGTAATCTATTCTCCCAGAGCATGTCATGGGTCATGCGGTGGAGACCCCCTAAGCATTCCTCCCTAAAGATACCTTTTAAGTCTCAGTTGTATTTCAGCTCCAGGCCCATAAAAGCATTAAGACAAGACAAGTGGCATTGGAGTGGACTCAGGACCAGACACATTGACAAATGAGGCCCTTCCTGGCATGGACTAATCAGTGGCGACCAGCACCCTGAAAGGGCACCCCTGGAAAGCTCATGAATATTCTCTTGAGAGCTCCCCTTAAGCCTCCCATAAGATTTTCCACCTGCAAGGGAGATAAATATGCTCAGGACAAAGGACCAAGTGTGAGCTCCCCTACACCACAGGAAAGCGTGACAGCGCCAGTTTCCTCCTTCCTTCTGCGGGGGCCCCATGGTGCTTTCAACCAGGGGAGCAATGGGCAGTGGCAGCTCATCCCAGGCTTGTCTTCTGAAACTGTCTGAAAGGTCTTGGAAATGTGTCCAAGGCCCCCTTTTCTCTGACTTCCCAGTGAGCAAAGGCAGCCCAGCCTAGGCTATCCTGTTACTTCGTCTATGCACCTGCCTTGGTTCACCATCCTAAGTACATTTTTATTACAGCCATTAAAGCTTTGGGTTTTTTTCTTCATTTTTTTCTCTTGATTGAAATCTTTCCTTCAAGATGACAAGAGCTGAGGCCTTCTGCCTGTATCCCCTGTAACACAACCGTCATCTTTTCACTTCGGAAACCTTAATGTCAACATAAAAGAAAGCCTCATCCCATTTAAAGAGTATACCCAATTCTACTCTGGACTATTTCCTCATTTACACTGATGTCTTTCCCATCTCCATGGCTATGCTATTGCTATTGTCGTTGTTGTTAACCCTCACTAGAGGATATTTTTTTCATTGACTTCCAGAGAGAGTGGCATGGAAGAAGGGGTAGAGAGAGAGAGGTGCCTCAGTGTTAGAGACACAGACATTGGTTGCTTTTCTAATTCGCTGCACGCCTGGGATGAGGAATGAATCTACAACCTAGGTATGTGCCCTCAACTGGGAATCAAACCGGAGACCCTTCAGTGTGCAGGCCGACACTATACCACTGAGCCCCGCTGCCCAGGGTAGATATGCCTTTTTAAATATGAAGTTTGTAGGTATATTTAACTTGAAATTGGTAGAGGTTTTAAAATGATTTCTTTAGTTTTACTCATGTTTTCATTGGTGATTTGCCACTATTATATTACTGGCATTAATTTTGCAACAGTTTGTATGTAGCAGGGAGGAAACACTTATAGATCAGGGTCCAAATAGAGTAGTGTATACGAACTTTTTTTGTTAAAAACTTTTATAGCAATGAGAACCAGAAAAATTTCTACTAAACTATCTAACACTACAACTGAAAGATTTAGAAAGAGAACAGAAAACAAGAAAGGGCCCAGAGGAAGTAAAAGGAAGAAAATAATAAAGAACCAGAGCCTAAATAAATAACGTAGAGACTAAAAAATTAAAAAAGGTCAATGCAACCAAGAGCTTGTCTTTGAATAGACAATCAGTGTGATGAACTTTTAACCCAACTCACCAAAAACCAAAGACAGAGGTCAAAAATAAATAAATTGAGGAACAAAAGAAGTGAAGTAACAACTGATACCACTGAAATACAAAGGGTTGTAAGCAAATACCCTGAACAACTATATGCCAACGACCTGGATGAAATAGACAAATTTCTGGAAATACACAACCTTCCAATACTCAGTGAGGAAGAATCAGGCATGCTGAACACGTTGATAAAAACTGGTGAAATTGGAACAGTGATTTTTTTAAAAATGCCCAAGAAAAAAAGGGCCAGGCCCAGACAGTTTCAGAGGGGAGTTTTATCAAACATTCAAAAAATAATTCAAATTGTTCCAAAAAGTCCGAGAGGAACAAACACTCCCAAGCTCTTTTTAGGCAGCCTGAATAATCCCAACTACAAATCCAGGTAAAGACCTTGCAAAGAAAGAATTACAGGCCAATATCCGTGATAAACAAAGATGCTAAAATCTTCAAACAAATATTAGCAAATTGGATCAAGCAATATGTTAAACAGATCACACCCCATGACCAAGTGGGGTTTATTCCAGGGATGCAGGTTTGGTACAGTATTCACAAATCTATAAATGTGATGCATCACAGGAACCATTTGACAAACAAAAATCTCATGATCATCTCAGTAGGTGCAGAAAGAGCAACAAAACCCAGCGCCCATTTTTGAGAAAAACTCTTAGCACAGTGGGGATAGAGGGATCATGCCTAAACACATTAAAGTCCTTATAGGACAAACCTTCAGTCAACTTCATACTCAATGGGCAAAAACTAACACATATCCCCTAATAAGAGGAACAAGACAGGGACGTCCACTTTCACCATCTTTTATTCAACAGAGTGTTGGAAGTCCTTGCCACAGCGATCAGACAAGGAGAAAACATAAAAGGCATCCAAATTGGAAAGGAGAAATAAAACTGTCACTGTTTGCAGATGACCTGATATTGTATGCTGAGAACACTAAAGAGGTCACCAAAAGACTTCTAGATTTAATAATAAATGAACTCAGCTATGCAGCAGGATGGAAAATTAATGCCCAGAAGTAAATGGCATTTTTAAACAACATTCATGATCTCTCAGAAAGAGAAACTAAAACAAACAAACAAACAAACAAAAACACATTTAACGTGCAACAATAAAATTAAGATACTTAGGAATTAACTTAACCAAAGGGGTGAAAGACGTGTACTTGCAAAACAAATATGTTCAAAAGAGAGATAGAGGAAGATATAAACAAGTGTAAGAATATACCATGCTAATGGATTGCTAGAATCAACCTCATTCAGATGTCCGTACTCCCCAAAGCAATCTATAGATTCAAACTATTCATAAAATACCAATGTCCGATATCACAGACCTAGAAGAAGTAGTGCAAAAATTTAAAGGACACAAAAAGGACAGGACCCCAAATCGCTGCAGCAATTTTGGGAGGAAGAAAAAAGTGGAAGGAATCAAAATAATACATATCAAGATATAGTAAAGCCATTTTAATCGAAACAGAATGGAACTGGCAGAAGAACAGACTTAATGACAGAAATGGAACTGAACAGAGAACCCAGGAGTTGACCCAACTCATTACACTCAATTGAGATTTTACAAAGGAGGCAGAGCATACAGTGGAGTAAAGGAAGTCTCTTCAATAAATGGTGTTGGGAAAATTGGACAGGAACTTTCAAAATAATGCAACTAGACCACTATCTTGCACCACACACAAGGATCAACTCCAACTGGATAAAAAACTTAAAGGTAAAACATGAAACCATTAAAAATCCTAGAAGGAAATGGAGGCAGCATGATCTCAGACATCTCTCATTGCAATATGCTTACCAATACACTGCCTAGGGCAATGGAAGCAAAGGAGAAAATAAACAAATGGGACTACAGCAAAATAAAAAGATTCTGCACAAAGATACCATCAACAAAATGCAAAGGGAACTCATTATATGGGAGAACATATTTGCCGATGATACATCTGATAAAGGGTTACTACCCCTAATATTTTAAGAAACACACCTTCACAAGAGGAAGACAAACGATCCAATTAAAAAACGAGCAAAGACCTAAGTAGACACTTCTCCAAAGAGCGCATAAACATGTCCAAGAGACATATGAAAACTGCTCAGTGTCACTAATCACCAGAGAGATGAAAATTAAAACAATAATGGGGTATCACCTGAGGTCTTCCAGAATGGCTATGTTTTCAATAAGTCAATAAACAGAAAGTGCCTGTGAGGGTGTGCAGAAAAGCTCACCCTAGTATACTGCTGGTGGGAATGCAGACTCGTGCAGCCTCTATGGAAAACATTATGACATAGGAGGTTTTCTCAAAAATTGAAATACAGAACTGCCATTGAACCCAGTGGCCCCACTGCTTGGAATATGTCCTACGAAACCAGGAACATCGATCAGGAAGAATATATAAACCCCTCTGTTCAGAGCAGCACAATTTACAATAGCTCACAGGAATGGGTACATGAATCTGCTTTGATTCTGAGTGACGGTAGACATGCACACTCCTGCATCTTCCTTCAGCTTCCTGCCTGAACATGATGCCACACTGCAGTTCTTCAGACTTTCTGTCTCTTCCCAATGCCGCAGTGGCCTGGCGTCATAGGCTATCCTTCCGAGCCTCAGGGTGTTCATGTGAGAGAAAAATGTCCCAGCTACCTGACAACCCAAGGGGGAGCCCCACTGGCATCTCCTCACATGTCCTCTAAGTGCCTTCTCCTGGTTCCAACATCCTCAAGTAGTCCTTACTGATTTTCTGGCAGAGCAAAAAGTGATCGTCCAGAGACGGCAGGGATCTGACTAAAAATCCAAAAGCAGGGGAACACACCAAGCTCTCTTAGGGCATTGCAAGCAAGCCTCCACCTCAGCAATCCTGTCAGACCCTGCCACGCTGTGGGCAGACAACTAGTTGAAGTAGTTAAGGCTGCTGTTCTGGTGCCTGGAGCTGTTGGCCCATCGTTCATAATGCTGGCACCACTGAATGCAAGAGGCATAGGATGCACTGTATCCTGCAGCATGAGGAGTGTGTGGAGAAGGGCACATCACCTTTCAAGTTCTATGCACTTCCTGCTGCTGCCCATAGAGAGAGCCTGCTCCCGCCTGTGATGGTAATGAGATACTCCTTCACAGTGGCAGTACTGCATTAGTATGATTTGCTACAAAAGGACAGTTAACCTTGCCATCATCCCTGGCATGTCTGGCTCCCTCCACCTGCAGAAGGAATGTGGGTGGGGGTTAGGGACATCTCACTCCTGGACACCCAAGTGTCCCTGCTTACATGGACAGGTTATATTCTCAAGGCCCCTCCCTTTCCAGCACCAGTACCTGCAACATCACCTTCACATTGATCGTGTGGCTATGAAAGAACTAAAACATGGAGATCTACAAAACAGCCTGGCTTGGCCTGAACCACCTATCTTCTGGCCCCATTCCTTCTGCATAAGAGGCACAGAGGAACACAGAGGTTCCTGGGGTTACAGGTGCCTGCACCCATGTGGTCACACTGATTCCTCACAGGCTTTGATATCCCCACACCCTTGCCTGCACACGGCTTCACAGGATACCCTGATTCACGCACGTCACACGTTCCTGCCTCTGATGGAGGACTTGGGCATGCCCACACCATTTTGGGCTACTAAAACAGCTCTTCCAAACTGTGACTGGACAGAGGGCATCACGCTACTCAGCCCCGCCCCTCACTGTCAGCCTCAGTGTATGGGCCTCAGAACTGTGGTGAAACATTCCTGAGGAAGCTCTATGTTACCCGAGCATTTGCAGCTTTCCCAGGGTTTGGTGTCTGGGGGGCTCTTGCTTACGGCTACTCACGTTTCCCACTTCAGAATCCATTTTCTCTACCGCTTTCCCACAGATCCACAGTGACCCCTAGTAATATCCACAGGGAGAAATGCCCGGGACATTACAGGCTGCCCAGTCTGTGGGATATCTGAGGCTGAAGTGACAGGCAAAGGGAAGAACTGTGGCTGGAGAGGACTGTAGCCTACATTCTGGTAGAGTTGGGTGATCAGGATAACTACGGCCAAGATACGGTCTCAATCTGACTCCTTTTACATCAGTTCTCTTGTTTTTGTTTCCGTTACTCTTGCTCTTTCTGTCTTTTCCTCATTCTGACTCTTTCTTCCATCTACCCATTGGGTTTCAGTGACCCGTAGAAAGAACGACTTGATGCTGCCTAAGGGTTTCTTCATTGCAGGAGAAAGGCTCGGTCTGAAGGAACAAAGTAAATAAACAATCATATTCACACGAGGCCATTGTTATGTGAGGAAATGTAATACCGTCAAAAATGCACAAGATGTACTGGCTGTGGACACCATGGTCCAGAGATTGCCCAACACAACTTCACGTACATGCCTGTGCCTCTGTGTGTGTTGTGTGTGAGGGCTATAGAACACTCTGCATCTTATTGTCCCTCTGGGCATTTACCCTTCCAGCTGGGGATTCGACCCCAAGTGAACCTAATATCCAGACTGACTGCTCACATGCCTTTGCTCTCTTCCCCACAACTCCTACATGCAATTTATACTCCCACTGGCTAAGTGTGGTTCTGAATCCTGGGCTCAGAGGATGATTCTCGCAGCAAATACAGTGCTCTCATACTTCTAGGGAGGGCTTCTGCTTCAAGTGTGAAATGCACTGGGAAGCCTCCCACCGCGTTGCCTGCTGTCAATGTGTGAGCTGACCTCCGACAGAAAGGAACCTGGAAATCCATCATCCTTTCGGAGCTCGCAGTGGACATTCAGGCCCTTGCTCCCAAATCCATTTCCTTGAGCTACCTTATGTCCCTGGGTCCATTAGTATCACCCACTTCAATGGACTTACTCTTAGTTCTCCCTCCTCCCCAGCCTCCAGCACACAGAAAGAATTCTGTCTTCTCATACTGTCCTAAAGCATAACAACTTAACCGCCACTGCCACTGCACAGGCCCAGCCCTCACAGGCAATGGTCATTCACAGGCAGCCAGTTGTAATGCCCCAAACTAGGGACAAACACCACAGAGACAGACGCTATTGATGCTCTTGATTTATGTGTTCCAAGAACACACGACAAACAGACAAACAGAGCTGATGCTCCTGCTTTAACTTTCCATTTCATACCATGCTCCCGATCTCTCTGTGACTGAATACCTGGTCACACAGACATTCTGCTCCATTGTCCTGTGCAGGAACATAATGTCTGCTTGAAAACACATACTCATGTCAAAACCTTCTTATGTGCACTTCTCTATTTGAAGGAAAATGGATGGTCCCTCCTATTTAACTCACACTGTGGGAGATACCCTAACACAATAATTGACTATCATCTCCTAGCAAAATTCCTAAAGAGTATAGTATAATTATTGGTGGCCCTAACATGAAGAGTCGGTCATTGCTGAAATTAGGATCTCTTAAATTTCCTGCTGCCTTGTGTTGGATGCATCACACCACACCACCTTTTTAATGAGCAATGACCTCAGGATCACCCAGTTAGGAATTTGGACACACCTAAGGAAATATTTGATGGTTGCAATGATCCATAAAAGGAAGTGGTGGCACAGCAGCCTCAGCCTTTGTATGAAAAGACTCCTGGACAAGTGTGGGAAGGGTCAGAGGAAGGACATCATGGGAGCCTCCATTTAAGGAATAGTAGACGGGCCTAAGGGTGAGGGAGGTGGCCTGGAGCGAGAGTTCAGAGGAGTGGGTCAATGAATCTGCTTTGATGCTGAATGATTTTGCACATGCACACTTCCTCATTTTACATCAGGTGTCCCTGTCTGAATATAATTCCCACTGCAGTGCTACATACTTCCTTTCTCAACCTGATTCTCTGAGGACCTGACATAACAGGCTCTATTCCTCCCAGTATCAGGGCGTCCATGAGAGAAAGCAATGACCCAGCTACCTAGCAAACTAGGGGCGAGTGTCCAGGAACAGTCCCCCTCACCTGTACTCCTCTACCTTCACTCTCCTGGGGCCAAGCTCCTCGCACAGTACTTGAGATGATTAGACCACACTTCTATTACTGATGTTCTAGTAGGGCAAACAGGACTAGTCAGAAGAAGCCAGGGATCTCACTTTACGAACCCAAGAGGTAGGGGAACCCAAAGCTCTCCTTCTGCATTGCCACCGAGGCCCAACCTCAGTATCCTGTCATATCCTTCCAGGTCGCAGCATTTTTCTCCTAAATAACATTGTCGGGAATGCTGGAAAGGCATTCTCACGCTTATCCAATAGATGGCAGCTTTTCGTTTCAAATCATGTTATTGGGGATGTTGGCAATTCATTCTCATGCTTGTCAAAACATGGCAGCTTTTTTTTACAAATAAAGTTACTGAGCAGGCTGGCAATGCATATCCACACTTGTCCACGAGATGGCAGCATGACTTCACATGTCATTTCATTCGGGATGGTACCACTGCATTCCCTCGTTTCTCCACCAGGTGGCAGCACTTTTCCACCAAATGATTTCATTGGGCATGCACGGTAGGCATGCTCAGGTATGCCCAAGAGTTGTTTGCATTTACCTCAAAATGTCATTTCTTTCGTGATGCTGGAAATGGATTCTCATTCTTGAACAGTCACAGCATGCAGTTATGTCCGCACGTGCCAAAAGGCGGCTTCTAACAGAAAAATACAGTTTGCACATACTTCTACAAAGGGAATTTGGTTTAACTGTGAAATGAACGTAAAACCCCGGCCTGGTTCCCTGCTGTCTCCCTAAAGCGAGGGTATAAAGCGATGAAGCAAACGCATCATCCTTTATAACTTATCACTGCAAATTCCGACCCTTGCACACAAGGCCTTTCCTTGAACTCCCTTATCACCCAAGGGAAAATGGTAAACTCTATTGGACTTTCACTGATTTCTTAATCCACCACAGTCTCTACCACACAGAAAGAATTTTGGCTTCTGATACCATCAGAAAACACAACTTAGCCACTTCTGCAATTGTAAAGGCCATGCATTCACGGGGCGGGTAATTCAGAGAGTCCATTGTCAAGGCAAACAATACATAAACAGGCACATTAGATGCTCTCGCTTTATCTTGCCATTTATTCCATGTGCTGCATATATCCATGGCTGAATGCCTTTCCACAGGGACATTCTGCACCTAATTTCTACGCAGGAAAAGAATCTTTGCTTGAAACACCTTTTAATCTGAAAAAGCTTCTCACGTGCACTACTTATATTGGAAGGTCCCTCCTATAGTTCTCACACGTTAAATCCGTGCAGTTAACACAGCAAATCTGGTATCATCTCCTCTGAGGATAATCAAAAAGTATTTAAAAATCATGTCAAGCCCAAACCTGACAAAGTTGGAATCTCTTCCGTTTTCTCCAGCCATGCATTCAACAGTTCCCACCACAACTTGGTTGTGATGGGCAGTGTACCCAGGAAGGCCAGCGATACAATTCAGTAAATACATGGTGGTTGTGATGATCAATAGAGGGATGTGGTGGCACAGCAGCCTCAGCATTTTCATGAAGGAGGATACTGGAAAATTGTGGAGGGGGTTCTAGGAAGCACATCACAGAACTTCTCTTTAATGCATGGTAGGCAGGCCTGAGGGTGGTGTTGGTGACCTGAGGTGTGAGATCAGAGAAATAGGCCAAAGAATCTACTTTCATTCTGAGTGACAGAGGAAACAGACATGACCTCATCATCCTTCAGCCTCCCCCAAGTGAACATGATTGGCACTGCGGTGCTCAGAACTTCCAGCCTCATCCTCATACCGTGATGATGTCACAGGCTGTATTTCTCCCAGCTTCAGTGTGTTCATGTGAGAAAACAATGTCCCAGCTACCTGGCAATCCAGAGGCAAGTGAAGAGTTGGTCTCTGCTCACCTGTTATCATCTATGTCCCCTCTCCTGATGCCAACATACACTCATAGTTCTCACTGTTGATCTGGAAAGGAAAAATGGGCTCCACAGGAGAGGGCAGGCGTCTAAACCACAAACCCAAAAAGCAGGGGATCACACCAAGCTCTCTAATGGCATTTCCTGCAAGGACCCACCTAAGCAATCCTGTCAGATCCCGAAACATGGTGATCAGAGACGAAGTTGAAGAAGTGAATGCTGCTGTTCTGCCTGCAGTTGTAGGCCTGTCGTTCATACTGCAGGTACCACTGAATGTGAGTGGAATGGGTCACCCTGTATCCTGCAGCTTGAGGAGTGTGTGGAGAGGAACCTGTCACCTTCCAACTTGGACACACTTCTTGCCGCAGGCCATGCAGGGAGCCTCCTCTCTCCTGCGATGGCTATGAGAGGATCCTTCACAATCACAGTATCGTGGATGTAGGGGTTTTTGTGAAAGAGCAGCACAGTCTTGCAGCGATTGCTGCCATGCCAGGCTTCCTTCACCTGCAAAAGGATAGTGGATCCGGTTTAGGGTGATAACTTATTCCAGAACTCCCGCCTATTCCTTCCTGCAGGGATAGGATTTTTTCACAAGCTCTCTACCTCCCCAGCCGTGGTCTGCACAGCCTGACCTTCAGATTGATCATGTGGCTGAGCATGGTTTCATCTTGGTCACTGATAATGGCTGACAATTCCAGATTGTTGACAAATTGCAGCAGGTCAAAACGCCTGCACGCTGCAAGCTGAACATGAAACAGCTACAAAAAGGAGCAGATCCTTAAAGCAGCTTGGATTGCTCCCACCTCTCTAACCCCTAGCCCAGCTCCTTCACCATAAGATGCAAAAAGAGAGCACAGTGGTTCTTGTGGGCTCCATGTGTTTATACACACACGGGCACACTGTTTTCCTGACAGCCTTTGACCTCGCCTACATACTTGCCTGCTGAGTGCTTAACAGGATACCTTTATTTGTGGACATCACTCATTCCTGCCTCTCACTGACTTGGATATACAGAGGACTTGGACACGCAGCCCCCCTCGAGTGCAGCATTACCCCAAGAAGAACCTGAGTGACACAGAGCAGTGTGGAGGCAATGGCCCTTGTTCTGCGCATGAGTCTGATCTGGGACGGCGCTCCTGAAGCCCAGGGAGAGTTTTTGTGGTACTGGTGAGATAAAAGGGTGTCTCTGAGATTTTGGATCACACTGTTCTCACTATCCTGAGCTTCACTCCAATGTGTCTATTTGATTCTGAGCTACCGATCCCCACTAATACATTTCTCATGCACTAGGGCAGGCATATTGCGTTCCCTTCTGTAGAGTCAAGGATACACTATTGACTCAGCATCTGGCAATGCACTGAACGTTTGTGCTTTTCAGTTCTAAACAGGGCTGCCGCCGCTGCCAGGTACTGGGCTTGAGCCAGCAGAAGGATCTGCTCACTTGTAAGTTCACGGGCTACATTCCTAACTTAAGTGCCCGGAGCACATCCAGTGGGGACCAGGTGCACTGCCCACTGAGCCAATCCTCTTCGTGCTCCTGCTCGACTGGCTCTTCTTGTGGATGTTTTGTTTCTATCTGTGCCTGAGGCTCAACATCAACCACTACCTTCATGACTTTTATGGCGTCCTCTCACCCAGGACAAACTGCTCCCTGCCAATTAATTCCTCCTCAATCAATTCCTTCTCCTCTCCCTGCTCCACCCTGTCTGGCCCTTGTAGAAACTCATGATACATTTCCTCTGCCAAAGCATAACTTACCCACTTCTGCAACTGTAAGGCCCAGCCCTCCCAGGGACTGGTCGATCATTCCAAGGCAGCCAATCGTAAGGCTCAAACCAACACACAAACAACAGACAGACAGACAGACAGACAGACAGACAGACAGACACGGTACTTGCTCTTAATTTATCTTTCTAACTACATGCCATGCTCTGGATGTCTCCGCATCTCAATGCTTTCCCACAGGGACATTCTGCATCTATTTCCTGTGCAGGGAAACAATGTTTGCTTGAAAACACATATTTCGCTGAGAAAGCTTCTCATGTGCACGACTCTTCTTTGAAGTAAAATGGACAGTCCCTCCTATTTATCTCACAGTGTGGGAGGTCCCCTGAACACAACAAACCTCCTATTGTCTCCTCTGACTATTACTAAAGAATACTGAATAATCCCCAATCTGTAAAATGGGTCACTGCCGCCAGTGGGATCTCTTAAGTTTCCACCAGCCCTGTGTTCAACATGTGCCGCCACAACCCGTTTATAACGGGCACTGTTTTCAGGATGACCTGTGGAGGAATAAGGAGACACTTAAGGAAATATATGGTGGTTGTGATGATCAATAGAGGCAAGTGGTTCCAGAGCAGCCTCAGCCTTTGCATTCTCATGCTGAAACACCACGTGGCAGCATTTTCTCCTCAAATGGTATTATTGCAGATGCTCACTCTGAATTCTTACTTTTGTCCAGAGGCGGCAGAAAGTTTCTTACCAACGATTGTTCTGGGGATGCTGGCAATGCATTCTCACACTTTTCCACCAGGTGTCGGCATGATTTCACGAGTAATTTTATTGGGGATGCTGGAAAAGCATTCACAATTCCATTCAACAGGTGGAAACATTTTCAACAGGATGAATCCATTGGTGAACTCGTGGATGCATTCTCATGTTTAC
Organism: Miniopterus schreibersii; assembly: GCF_964146895.1. Lineage (NCBI taxonomy): Eukaryota > Metazoa > Chordata > Mammalia > Chiroptera > Miniopteridae > Miniopterus > Miniopterus schreibersii. The sequence continues at coordinate 14,597 of NW_027669729.1, read as the reverse complement.
CCACCAGGTGACAGTATTGTTCGAACTGAGGATCATACTTGGGATGCTTGTGGAGATGCAGAAGATGCATTTTCTCGTTTGTCCACCAGGTGGTGGCATTTTGACACCACGAGATTTTATTGGCTATGCTGACAATGGAAGCTAATGTGTGTCAAGCAGGCAGCAGAATTATTTTACCGCACGGTTTCCCTGGAGATGCTTGCAATGGTTCTATATTTATCAGTTGGCGTCAATATTATACTAGTGAATATCAGGAATGTTCTGGAAGTGCATTCTCACGCTTTTCCACCAGGTGGCAGAATTTCCCCACAAAGTACTTTTACTGAGGATGCTGGCAAGGCATTCCCACGTTTTTTTCTACAGCTGTCTGCATTTTCCCTCCACTGTCCCATTTTGGGGAAACTGGCAATGCATTTTGGCGCTGAAACATGAGATGGCAGCATTTTTCCACCAACGATTCTGTTTGAGATGCTGGCAATGCTTTCCCACGTTTGTCTTAACACGTTTGTGGAAGCATTTTTACTACCAAATTATATTATTGGGGGTGTTGAAAATTCAGTCTCAAGTTTGAAAAAGACTTGGCTACATTTTCCACAAATGTGATTATTTTGTGGATGTTGACAAGGCATTCTCACGTTTAAACAGCCATTGAACCTACTTTCCCAAAAATGATTCTATTGGGAATAGTGGCGTGGCACTTTCACTTTTGTTCAATAGCTGGCAACACTTTCACCACAAAGTATCGTTTGGGGAATGCTGGAAGCACGTTCGTCCAACGTACTTCGTAGAAGTACTTTTCCACAAAATGATTTTATTGCGGATGCGGGCAATGCATTCTTCAGTCCCTCAAACAAGAGGCCACATTTTCCACCAAACGATTACTTTGGTTGTGCTGGCAATGCATTCCCACATCTGTCCACAAGGTGGCCACTTTTTTTTACCAAGGGATTTTCCTGAGAACGCTGGCAATGCATTCTCTTGCTCGAATACCAGGTGACAGCATTTTCTCCACAAGTGATCTTATTGGAGATGCTGTAACTGCATTTTCACATTTGTAGAAAGGTGACTGGTTTCTTATTTACAAATGATTGTTTTAAGGCTGCTGGCAATTCCTTCTGACACTCAAACACCAGGTGCAGTATTTTCCCACCAAATGATATTATTGAGGATCCTGGCACTGCATGCTCCTCCTTGGAGAACAAGTGGCAGCTATTTTCCACCATGTAACTTCACTGGGGCTTCTGGCGATGCATTTTCACTCTTGTCCAATAGGTGGAAGCATTTTCCCACAAGTGATTTCACTGGGGATGCTGGCAATGAACACTCACACAAGTCGACAAGATAAGGGCATTTTTCCCACAAGAGATTTTCATTGTGAATCTTGGCAATGTATTTTCAAATGTGTCCGCCATTTGGCAGCCAGCATCATCTCAGAAGGGATTTTCATGAGGATGCGGGCAACGCATTCTCACACTTGTCAAACATGTGGCGGCCTTTTTCCAACAACTGATATTATTGGGGCTGCTGGCAATGCATTGTGAAGCCTGTTTACAACAAGCCCGCATTTTTCCACCAAATGTTATTATTGCACATAAAGGCAATGGTTTCTCCCGCTTGTCCACCCGTTGGCACCTTGACATCACAAGTGATTTTGTTTGGTAAGCTGAGAATGCATTCTTACGTTTGTTCAGCCAGTTGCGGAATTTTTCCACCAAGCGACTTTATTGCTGCTGGCTGTACATTCTCACGTTTGTCCAACTATTCGCCGCAGTTTTCCCCTAAAGTGATATTGTGTGTGTGGGTGTGGATGTTGGTTTTGAATTCTCACACGTGGACATTGGCTATCAGAATTTTAGGCCCAAATCACTTTATTGTGATTCCCGAGCATGCGTTCTCACTATTGTCCACCAGTTGGCACCTTGATCTCAGTAGGGGTTTCATTGGGGATTCTGGGAAATCATTCATACAGTCCTTTAGCACCTGGTGGCCTTTTTCTCAAAGAGTGATTTTGTTGGGGATGCAGTCAATGCAAGCTTCACCTTGTCCACCAGGGGGCAGAATATTTCCACCAAGTTTTTTTTAAAGGGGATGCGTTTAATGCTCTCCCACTTACCTCCACAAGGTGGCAGCATTTTTAAAACAAATGCTTTTCTTGGGAATGCCGGGAATGCTCTCTCACATTTGTAAACAATGTCAGGTAATTTCTCATCAAACGTTTTTACGGGAGATGCCTGAAATACATTATCACCTTTTATTCAAAGGGGCAGCATTTTTTCAACCAAATAATTTTACAGGGGCTGGCAATGGATGCTCACGTTTGTCCCACACTTGGCAGCATTTGTCCCAGAGAAAGTTTTTTTGCGGGGATGCGTGGCAGCGTTTCGCCCCAAATGATTTTATTGAGGATGCCTGCAAGGCAGTCTCAGGTCTCTACATGAGGTCACAGTAGTTTTCAACCACATGATTGGATTGGGGATACTATCAGCGCATTCTCACCCTTTTGCATTTTGCCGACAGAGAGGTTTTGTGGTGATTCTGACAATACATTCTCAGACTTATCTGAGAATTGGCAGTATTTCCGTACAAATGGCCTTACTGGGGATGCTGGCAATGTATTCTCACGATTGTCCACGGAGGACAGCATTTTCAATCAAATAATTTTATGGGAGATGCTACGCAGCCATTCTTGCACTTGTCAACCAGAAGGCAGGTTTTCCACAGTATGATTTTATTGGGCATGCTGGCACTGCATTCGTAATCTTTTTCATAGGTGGCAAAACTTTCCCAAAAACTTATTATTTGCGGGATACTGGCAATGAATTGTCATTCTCAAGCATCCGTTGGCAGCATTTTTTAGCTAATGATTTTGTTGGGGATGCTCGCCGTGCGTTTTCCTATTTGTCGACCAGTGCACCTGGTGCCCGCTGGAGGTGCTCCAGGCACATAAGTTAGAGATGGAGAATATGGACTTGCAAGGAAGCAGAGCCTAACGGAAAATCTTGATAATGCATTGCCAGATTTCTCAGTAAAATCCCTGTGAGAGCTCAGTTCCGTATTATGTTCGAACGTTGGAAGCAAATGCCAGGATCCCCAATAAAATTGTTTGGGTCAAAGATGCCGCTTCCATGTGGGCAAGCGTAAGACTGCCTTGACGTTATTCCCAATAAAATCATTCTAGGAACAGTGCTGCCTCTTAATGGATAATCTTGAGAATGCATTTTCAGCATCTACAAAATAATCACCAGAGTGAACATATAGGCCATCGGCTGGACAAATGTAAGAATGCCTTCTGAGCCTACCAAATAAACTTGCATAAATGTCCAGTGTTGGGTCCTAAAAAATGATGGATTTCTAAGTATCCTCCCTGTAGGGAGTCGGTCACACATTAGGAACAGGCAACCAGGTGGGAGACTTCACAGTTGAACCAAAGTCCCTCTCTAGAAGTATGACTGCACAGTGTTTTGCTGAGAGAATCAGTCTCTGAGGCCGAAGATCCCAAGCGACATTTAGCAAGGGGTGGAATAAGGTGCACAGATACCTGTGGCGAATTGAGTCAAGGCGTGTGGGAAGTCAGAAGTGTATTAGGTTCATTTGGGCAAGAATCCCCTGCTGGAAGAGTAAATGAGCAGAGGGACAATAAGAAGGAGAGTGTGCCACAGCCCGCACACACAAGCACACACAAGCACACACACACACATGCACACACACAGAGGCAAAGGCATGGACATGAATTTGTGTTGGGCAATCTCTGGACTATGATGTCCACAGTCAGTACACCTTGCCCGTTTTTGACACTTTTTACGTTTCCTCAAATGGAAATGGCCTCCTGTGAATATGATTGTTTATTGACTTTGTTCCTTCAGACCAAGCCCTTGTGCAACCAACTAATCCTTAAGCAATATCAAGTCATCCTTGCTACTCGTCACTGAAACCCAAGGAGTGGATGAGAGAAAGTCAGAATGAGAGAAAGACCAAAAGAGCAAAAGCAATGGAAACAAATAAAAAGTTACTAATCTAAAAGGAGTCAGACTGAGACCTTATCTTGGCGGTAATAATCCTGATGATCCAACTCTACCAGAATGTAGGCTACAGTCCTCTCCAGCCACAGTTCTTCCCTTTGACTCTCACTTCAGTCTCAGATATCCCTTATACTGGAATAGCCTCTACTGCCCGGGCATTTCTCCCTGTGGATATTACCAGGGGTCCCTGTGGATGTGTGGGAAGTGTTAAAGAAAACGAATTCTGAAGTGGGAAACGTGAGTTGCCTTAAGAAAGAGCCCACTAGACACCGAACCGAAGGAAACCTAAAGATGCTAAGGCAAAATAGGACTTCCTCAGGAACGTTTCTCTACAGGTACAAGGCCCATACACTGAGGCTCACAGTGAGGGGCGGGGCTGAATACGATGATGCCTGCTGTAGCCTCACAGTTTGGAAGAAATGTTTCAGAAGCCCAACAGCAAAGGGGAGCGAGTGGGGTGTCCAGGAGCCTTTTCCACGCTACGTGACCACATCCCAAGCCCCTGTCTGTAGGCTCAGTGAGACCACACTGAGCACAGCAAGAACCCATACCCGGACCTGAAGTGTCTGTCTTTACTGTATGGCTTATTCTTGACCCTTTGGTCAAATATTAATTGACCATGATGGCACGGGTCAATTTCAGGATTCTGTACTTTTCCATTGATCTATGTGCCTGTTCCTGTGCCAGAAGCAGGTTGTTCTGATCACAGTGGCTTTGCCCTACAGCAGGATATTCAGTAATGTGATCCTACAACTCTGTTCTTTCTCAAGAATACTGTGGGTGCACGGGGTCTTTTTTGGTTTCCTATAAATTTTCGAAACATTTTTTCCAGCTCTGTGAAACACACTGTTGGGATTGATGACAATTGTGTTGAATTTATAGATTGTTTTGGGTAGCATGGATATTTTGATAATGTTAATTCTTTCAGTCTATAATTCTTTCACTCCTTTGTATCTTCCTCTATTTCTTTTTTCAATGTCCTGTTTCTGAATACAAGTCTTTTACATCCTTCTTTGACTTTACTCCTAGGTGTCTTATTTTTTCAGTTGCAATGGTAAATGGTATAGTCTTTTCTAAGAGTTCATAATCGGTGTAAAAAAAATGCCATCAATGTGTTGATGTTAATTTTGCTTCCAGCTTCCTTGCCAAATTCATTAATTATATCCACAAGTACTCGGTGGACTCTTTAGTTTTTTATGTACAATATCATGTCATCTGCAAGTAATGACAGTTAACCTTCTCTCTTCCGATACGGATGCCTTTTATGTTTTCTTTTTGTCTGCTCGCTGTGGCTAGGACTTCCAGTAGTATGCTGAGCAGTAGTGGTGAAAGGGGCAACCGTGTCTTATTCCTCTTCTTAGGGGATATGGTTTTAGCCTTTGCACGTTGAGTATGATTTTGGCCCCAGGTATGTTGTATATGGCCTTTATTATGTTGAGATATATTCCCTCTATTTCCACTTTGCTCCCAGTTTTTTCCAAAATGGGTGCTGGATTTTCTAGAATATTTTCTCTGTATCTATTGATATGATCATAAGATTTTTGTCCTTCATTTTGTTTAGCTCTCACATTTCTTGATTTGCGAATATTATACCAGCGCTGCGTCTCCAGAATAAATCACACTTGGTCATGGTGTATGATCTTATTTAATGTATTGCTGGATAAAATTTGGTAATATATTTTCTGAGGATTTTGGCACCTATGTTCATGAGGGACGTTGGTCTGTGAAATTCTTTATTTGCAGGATCTTCATCTGGTTTTGGGATTATTATAATACTGGTCTCATAAAAATATCTCCCTCCTCTGGAATTTTCTAAAATATTTTGAGGAGAGTGGGTTTTAATTCTTCTTTAAATGTTTAGGTAAGCTCGCATGTAAATCCATCTGGCCCCAGACACTTGTTTGCTGGAAGTTTTTTTCTTATTACTTCTTCAATTGCATCCATTTTTACTGGCCCTCCAGGTTTTCTGATTCTTTCCGATTGAGTTTTAGCAGATTGTAGTTTTGAGGAATGTGTCCATATTACGCAGCTTCCCCACTTTATTGTTGTGCATAGTGTTTTCTTAGTATTCTTTCTGTTTCTGTCATGTCAGTTGTTATATCGCCTCTTTCACATCTGATTTTGTTTTCTTGGGTCCTCACCGTTTGTTTTTTGGTGCGTCTGGCTAAAGACTCATCGATCTTATTTCTGTCAGAAAACTAGTTCTTACTTTCATTGATATCTTGTACTGTGTTTTTGGTCTCTGTGTCGTTCATTTCTGTTCTGATCTTCACTATTTTCTTTCTTCTACATCTCCTCGAAATGTTCAGGTCCTCTTCCCTTTTTAATATTGGGTTGTTGTTTTTGTTTTGTTACTTACATAAGAAATAAAAATGACTTTACATTCTGAATTCTGTGTTTTATTTTAATCTCTGATAGCAGATTTATGCCCCTTCAGAAATTGATGTAGAATATACGTCATCTAAAACTAAACATTTTAAACTATACGCTCCAGTGGTTTTAAAATTGGAATAATGTAGAACTGTTACAGCATAACAAGAAGCTAGAAAAATTCCAGGACAAGTTGAAAGGGAAACTGAGATAGATTTTTAGACAGCAGTTTGAGTTAAGCCTATCTTCCCTAAGCCAAAGGCACTGGAGAATAAATAGTTTGTATTAGATGGGAAAGATGCAGAAACCCAGGTGCAGAGACTAGGGCACAGGAAACCACCTGGACAGGAACCCCCAGAGGCCTACAAGGGACAAAGACTGGGAAAACAAGAACTTTGTCCCCAGGTAATCTATTCTCCCAGAGCATGTCATGGGTCATGCGGTGGAGACCCCCTAAGCATTCCTCCCTAAAGATACCTTTTAAGTCTCAGTTGTATTTCAGCTCCAGGCCCATAAAAGCATTAAGACAAGACAAGTGGCATTGGAGTGGACTCAGGACCAGACACATTGACAAATGAGGCCCTTCCTGGCATGGACTAATCAGTGGCGACCAGCACCCTGAAAGGGCACCCCTGGAAAGCTCATGAATATTCTCTTGAGAGCTCCCCTTAAGCCTCCCATAAGATTTTCCACCTGCAAGGGAGATAAATATGCTCAGGACAAAGGACCAAGTGTGAGCTCCCCTACACCACAGGAAAGCGTGACAGCGCCAGTTTCCTCCTTCCTTCTGCGGGGGCCCCATGGTGCTTTCAACCAGGGGAGCAATGGGCAGTGGCAGCTCATCCCAGGCTTGTCTTCTGAAACTGTCTGAAAGGTCTTGGAAATGTGTCCAAGGCCCCCTTTTCTCTGACTTCCCAGTGAGCAAAGGCAGCCCAGCCTAGGCTATCCTGTTACTTCGTCTATGCACCTGCCTTGGTTCACCATCCTAAGTACATTTTTATTACAGCCATTAAAGCTTTGGGTTTTTTTCTTCATTTTTTTCTCTTGATTGAAATCTTTCCTTCAAGATGACAAGAGCTGAGGCCTTCTGCCTGTATCCCCTGTAACACAACCGTCATCTTTTCACTTCGGAAACCTTAATGTCAACATAAAAGAAAGCCTCATCCCATTTAAAGAGTATACCCAATTCTACTCTGGACTATTTCCTCATTTACACTGATGTCTTTCCCATCTCCATGGCTATGCTATTGCTATTGTCGTTGTTGTTAACCCTCACTAGAGGATATTTTTTTCATTGACTTCCAGAGAGAGTGGCATGGAAGAAGGGGTAGAGAGAGAGAGGTGCCTCAGTGTTAGAGACACAGACATTGGTTGCTTTTCTAATTCGCTGCACACCTGGGATGAGGAATGAATCTACAACCTAGGTATGTGCCCTCAACTGGGAATCAAACCGGAGACCCTTCAGTGTGCAGGCCGACACTATACCACTGAGCCCCGCTGCCCAGGGTAGATATGCCTTTTTAAATATGAAGTTTGTAGGTATATTTAACTTGAAATTGGTAGAGGTTTTAAAATGATTTCTTTAGTTTTACTCATGTTTTCATTGGTGATTTGCCACTATTATATTACTGGCATTAATTTTGCAACAGTTTGTATGTAGCAGGGAGGAAACACTTTTAGATCAGGGTCCAAATAGAGTAGTGTATACGAACTTTTTTTGTTAAAAACTTTTATAGCAATGAGAACCAGAAAAATTTCTACTAAACTATCTAACACTACAACTGAAAGATTTAGAAAGAGAACAGAAAACAAGAAAGGGCCCAGAGGAAGTAAAAGGAAGAAAATAATAAAGAACCAGAGCCTAAATAAATAACGTAGAGACTAAAAAATTAAAAAAGGTCAATGCAACCAAGAGCTTGTCTTTGAATAGACAATCAGTGTGATGAACTTTTAACCCAACTCACCAAAAACCAAAGACAGAGGTCAAAAATAAATAAATTGAGGAACAAAAGAAGTGAAGTAACAACTGATACCACTGAAATACAAAGGGTTGTAAGCAAATACCCTGAACAACTATATGCCAACGACCTGGATGAAATAGACAAATTTCTGGAAATACACAACCTTCCAATACTCAGTGAGGAAGAATCAGGCATGCTGAACACGTTGATAAAAACTGGTGAAATTGGAACAGTGATTTTTTAAAAAATGCCCAAGAAAAAAAGGGCCAGGCCCAGACAGTTTCAGAGGGGAGTTTTATCAAACATTCAAAAAATAATTCAAATTGTTCCAAAAAGTCCGAGAGGAACAAACACTCCCAAGCTCTTTTTAGGCAGCCTGAATAATCCCAACTACAAATCCAGGTAAAGACCTTGCAAAGAAAGAATTACAGGCCAATATCCGTGATAAACAAAGATGCTAAAATCTTCAAACAAATATTAGCAAATTGGATCAAGCAATATGTTAAACAGATCACACCCCATGACCAAGTGGGGTTTATTCCAGGGATGCAGGTTTCGTACAGTATTCACAAATCTATAAATGTGATGCATCACAGGAACCATTTGACAAACAAAAATCTCATGATCATCTCAGTAGGTGCAGAAAGAGCAACAAAACCCAGCGCCCATTTTTGAGAAAAACTCTTAGCACAGTGGGGATAGAGGGATCATGCCTAAACACATTAAAGTCCTTATAGGACAAACCTTCAGTCAACTTCATACTCAATGGGCAAAAACTAACACATATCCCCTAATAAGAGGAACAAGACAGGGACGTCCACTTTCACCATCTTTTATTCAACAGAGTGTTGGAAGTCCTTGCCACAGCGATCAGACAAGGAGAAAACATAAAAGGCATCCAAATTGGAAAGGAGAAATAAAACTGTCACTGTTTGCAGATGACCTGATATTGTATGCTGAGAACACTAAAGAGGTCACCAAAAGACTTCTAGATTTAATAATAAATGAACTCAGCTATGCAGCAGGGTGGAAAATTAATGCCCAGAAGTAAATGGCATTTTTAAACAACATTCATGATCTCTCAGAAAGAGAAACTAAAACAAACAAACAAACAAACAAAAACACATTTAACGTGCAACAATAAAATTAAGATACTTAGGAATTAACTTAACCAAAGGGGTGAAAGACGTGTACTTGCAAAACAAATATGTTCAAAAGAGAGATAGAGGAAGATATAAACAAGTGTAAGAATATACCATGCTAATGGATTGCTAGAATCAACCTCATTCAGATGTCCGTACTCCCCAAAGCAATCTATAGATTCAAACTATTCATAAAATACCAATGTCCGATATCACAGACCTAGAAGAAGTAGTGCAAAAATTTAAAGGACACAAAAAGGACAGGGCCCCAAATCGCTGCAGCAATTTTGGGAGGAAGAAAAAAGTGGAAGGAATCAAAATAATACATATCAAGATATAGTAAAGCCATTTTAATCGAAACAGAATGGAACTGGCAGAAGAACAGACTTAATGACAGAAATGGAACTGAACAGAGAACCCAGGAGTTGACCCAACTCATTACACTCAATTGAGATTTTACAAAGGAGGCAGAGCATACAGTGGAGTAAAGGAAGTCTCTTCAATAAATGGTGTTGGGAAAATTGGACAGGAACTTTCAAAATAATGCAACTAGACCACTATCTTGCACCGCACACAAGGATCAACTCCAACTGGATAAAAAACTTAAAGGTAAAACATGAAACCATTAAAAATCCTAGAAGGAAATGGAGGCAGCATGATCTCAGACATCTCTCATTGCAATATGCTTACCAATACACTGCCTAGGGCAATGGAAGCAAAGGAGAAAATAAACAAATGGGACTACAGCAAAATAAAAAGATTCTGCACAAAGATACCATCAACAAAATGCAAAGGGAACTCATTATATGGGAGAACATATTTGCCGATGATACATCTGATAAAGGGTTACTACCCCTAATATTTTAAGAAACACACCTTCACAAGAGGAAGACAAACGATCCAATTAAAAAACGAGCAAAGACCTAAGTAGACACTTCTCCAAAGAGCGCATAAACATGTCCAAGAGACATATGAAAACTGCTCAGTGTCACTAATCACCAGAGAGATGAAAATTAAAACAATAATGGGGTATCACCTGAGGTCTTCCAGAATGGCTATGTTTTCAATAAGTCAATAAACAGAAAGTGCCTGTGAGGGTGTGCAGAAAAGCTCACCCTAGTATACTGCTGGTGGGAATGCAGACTCGTGCAGCCTCTATGGAAAACATTATGACATAGGAGGTTTTCTCAAAAATTGAAATACAGAACTGCCATTGAACCCAGTGGCCCCACTGCTTGGAATATGTCCTACGAAACCAGGAACATCGATCAGGAAGAATATATAAACCCCTCTGTTCAGAGCAGCACAATTTACAATAGCTCACAGGAATGGGTACATGAATCTGCTTTGATTCTGAGTGACGGTAGACATGCACACTCTTGCATCTTCCTTCAGCTTCCTGCCTGAACATGATGCCACACTGCAGTTCTTCAGACTTTCTGTCTCTTCCCAATGCCGCAGTGGCCTGGCGTCATAGGCTATCCTTCCGAGCCTCAGGGTGTTCATGTGAGAGAAAAATGTCCCAGCTACCTGACAACCCAAGGGGGAGCCCCACTGGCATCTCCTCACATGTCCTCTAAGTGCCTTCTCCTGGTTCCAACATCCTCAAGTAGTCCTTACTGATTTTCTGGCAGAGCAAAAAGTGATCGTCCAGAGACGGCAGGGATCTGACTAAAAATCCAAAAGCAGGGGAACACACCAAGCTCTCTTAGGGCATTGCAAGCAAGCCTCCACCTCAGCAATCCTGTCAGACCCTGCCACGCTGTGGGCAGACAACTAGTTGAAGTAGTTAAGGCTGCTGTTCTGGTGCCTGGAGCTGTTGGCCCATCGTTCATAATGCTGGCACCACTGAATGCAAGAGGCATAGGATGCACTGTATCCTGCAGCATGAGGAGTGTGTGGAGAAGGGCACATCACCTTTCAAGTTCTATGCACTTCCTGCTGCTGCCCATAGAGAGAGCCTGCTCCCGCCTGTGATGGTAATGAGATACTCCTTCACAGTGGCAGTACTGCATTAGTATGATTTGCTACAAAAGGACAGTTAACCTTGCCATCATCCCTGGCATGTCTGGCTCCCTCCACCTGCAGAAGGAATGTGGGTGGGGGTTAGGGACATCTCACTCCTGGACACCCAAGTGTCCCTGCTTACATGGACAGGTTATATTCTCAAGGCCCCTCCCTTTCCAGCACCAGTACCTGCAACATCACCTTCACATTGATCGTGTGGCTATGAAAGAACTAAAACATGGAGATCTACAAAACAGCCTGGCTTGGCCTGAACCACCTATCTTCTGGCCCCATTCCTTCTGCATAAGAGGCACAGAGGAACACAGAGGTTCCTGGGGTTACAGGTGCCTGCACCCATGCGGTCACACTGATTCCTCACAGGCTTTGATATCCCCACACCCTTGCCTGCACACGGCTTCACAGGATACCCTGATTCACGCACGTCACACGTTCCTGCCTCTGATGGAGGACTTGGGCATGCCCACACCATTTTGGGCTACTAAAACAGCTCTTCCAAACTGTGACTGGACAGAGGGCATCACGCTACTCAGCCCCGCCCCTCACTGTCAGCCTCAGTGTATGGGCCTCAGAACTGTGGTGAAACATTCCTGAGGAAGCTCTATGTTACCCGAGCATTTGCAGCTTTCCCAGGGTTTGGTGTCTGGGGGGCTCTTGCTTACGGCTACTCACGTTTCCCACTTCAGAATCCATTTTCTCTACCGCTTTCCCACAGATCCACAGTGACCCCTAGTAATATCCACAGGGAGAAATGCCCGGGACATTACAGGCTGCCCAGTCTGTGGGATATCTGAGGCTGAAGTGACAGGCAAAGGGAAGAACTGTGGCTGGAGAGGACTGTAGCCTACATTCTGGTAGAGTTGGGTGATCAGGATAACTACGGCCAAGATACGGTCTCAATCTGACTCCTTTTACATCAGTTCTCTTGTTTTTGTTTCCGTTACTCTTGCTCTTTCTGTCTTTTCCTCATTCTGACTCTTTCTTCCATCTACCCATTGGGTTTCAGTGACCCGTAGAAAGAACGACTTGATGCTGCCTAAGGGTTTCTTCATTGCAGGAGAAAGGCTCGGTCTGAAGGAACAAAGTAAATAAACAATCATATTCACACGAGGCCATTGTTATGTGAGGAAATGTAATACCGTCAAAAATGCACAAGATGTACTGGCTGTGGACACCATGGTCCAGAGATTGCCCAACACAACTTCACGTACATGCCTGTGCCTCTGTGTGTGTTGTGTGTGAGGGCTATAGAACACTCTGCATCTTATTGTCCCTCTGGGCATTTACCCTTCCAGCTGGGGATTCGACCCCAAGTGAACCTAATATCCAGACTGACTGCTCACATGCCTTTGCTCTCTTCCCCACAACTCCTACATGCAATTTATACTCCCACTGGCTAAGTGTGGTTCTGAATCCTGGGCTCAGAGGATGATTCTCGCAGCAAATACAGTGCTCTCATACTTCTAGGGAGGGCTTCTGCTTCAAGTGTGAAATGCACTGGGAAGCCTCCCACCGCGTTGCCTGCTGTCAATGTGTGAGCTGACCTCCGACAGAAAGGAACCTGGAAATCCATCATCCTTTCGGAGCTCGCAGTGGACATTCAGGCCCTTGCTCCCAAATCCCTTTCCTTGAGCTACCTTATGTCCCTGGGTCCATTAGTATCACCCACTTCAATGGACTTACTCTTAGTTCTCCCTCCTCCCCAGCCTCCAGCACACAGAAAGAATTCTGTCTTCTCATACTGTCCTAAAGCATAACAACTTAACCGCCACTGCCACTGCACAGGCCCAGCCCTCACAGGCAATGGTCATTCACAGGCAGCCAGTTGTAATGCCCCAAACTAGGGACAAACACCACAGAGACAGACGCTATTGATGCTCTTGATTTATGTGTTCCAAGAACACACGACAAACAGACAAACAGAGCTGATGCTCCTGCTTTAACTTTCCATTTCATACCATGCTCCCGATCTCTCTGTGACTGAATACCTGGTCACACAGACATTCTGCTCCATTGTCCTGTGCAGGAACATAATGTCTGCTTGAAAACACATACTCATGTCAAAACCTTCTTATGTGCACTTCTCTATTTGAAGGAAAATGGATGGTCCCTCCTATTTAACTCACACTGTGGGAGATACCCTAACACAATAATTGACTATCATCTCCTAGCAAAATTCCTAAAGAGTATAGTATAATTATTGGTGGCCCTAACATGAAGAGTCGGTCATTGCTGAAATTAGGATCTCTTAAATTTCCTGCTGCCTTGTGTTGGATGCATCACACCACACCACCTTTTTAATGAGCAATGACCTCAGGATCACCCAGTTAGGAATTTGGACACACCTAAGGAAATATTTGATGGTTGCAATGATCCATAAAAGGAAGTGGTGGCACAGCAGCCTCAGCCTTTGTATGAAAAGACTCCTGGACAAGTGTGGGAAGGGTCAGAGGAAGGACATCATGGGAGCCTCCATTTAAGGAATAGTAGACGGGCCTAAGGGTGAGGGAGGTGGCCTGGAGCGAGAGTTCAGAGGAGTGGGTCAATGAATCTGCTTTGATGCTGAATGATTTTGCACATGCACACTTCCTCATTTTACATCAGGTGTCCCTGTCTGAATATAATTCCCACTGCAGTGCTACATACTTCCTTTCTCAACCTGATTCTCTGAGGACCTGACATAACAGGCTCTACTCCTCCCAGTATCAGGGCGTCCATGAGAGAAAGCAATGACCCAGCTACCTAGCAAACTAGGGGCGAGTGTCCAGGAACAGTCCCCCTCACCTGTACTCCTCTACCTTCACTCTCCTGGGGCCAAGCTCCTCGCACAGTACTTGAGATGATTAGACCACACTTCTATTACTGATGTTCTAGTAGGGCAAACAGGACTAGTCAGAAGAAGCCAGGGATCTCACTTTACGAACCCAAGAGGTAGGGGAACCCAAAGCTCTCCTTCTGCATTGCCACCGAGGCCCAACCTCAGTATCCTGTCATATCCTTCCAGGTCGCAGCATTTTTCTCCTAAATAACATTGTCGGGAATGCTGGAAAGGCATTCTCACGCTTATCCAATAGATGGCA